>NC_139510.1:13292339-13484353 GCF_008360975.1 Lichenostomus cassidix
GGAAAAATAATCGATGGTGTAAGTTGTATGTTGCAGGAAGTAAAGTAGCAGGAATGACATGAACTGATAAAAAATGAATTTGGTGAGGAGCAAGGAGAATGTGACAATGACCTGAGCCAAGCTGGTGTCAGTGCCCAACAATCGATTATGCTGGTTCTCCTGTCCTGAATACTCATCCTGATGGAATGGAGCCCAAGTCATGGATCTAGAGGGAAGGAGGAAGCCCATTAAATGGGAAAATAATATCTATGTGTGAAAGGATGGGAAATAGTAGTTAATGAAAATGAACAAATCTGTATGTAGGGTAAAGAAATGGTCGAAGGATGAAGTTTAAGTTGTATGTGTGGGTAAGAAGGGATTTCAGTGACGAGAAAGAAATACAATGGAACAGTTAAAAGATATATAAATTATGTGGGATCTGAGTATGATGCAAATGGTATGGAATAAAGGGTGGAGATTGCATTGGATGTGTTTGAGATGGAGTTCATTTTCCCATAGTAGTCCTTACGGTGCTGTGCTTTGCATTGGTAGCTAGAAAGGTGTTGAGAACACACCAGGTTTTTGGCTACTGCTGAGCACTGCTGGCACAGCGTCAGCGTCATGAATGGGAGACTGTCGCTGTTGAGCAGCTAGCAGAGTAATGAAAGCACCAGTTCTCAGTGGCAAGAAGGAATGACCTTTATTGTTTTGATTTCATCACATATATAGAGTTCTCAAAAGTCACCCAGATTGGTCGGTCAGAAGCCCTCCCCTAGGCCTGATTGGCCAGGCCTGCACTGTCCAAGTTCTGGGACACTGTTCCAATAACATCCAAACTTTATCTTTATTTATAAAACACAAAAAGAATTCTCGTGGGAAAAAGCCTGTGCTAGCCACAGCAGACAGGAGTTTTATGAGTTTCTGTCATTTTCTCAGGCCTCTAGCAACAGGCAGTAACTCTTATTAGGGTGGTTAGCACCCTAAGACCCGGTCTCGTTCACAAGGTCTTTTAATAATAGCTGATTAAGTCTAATATGATATAAATTATAATTTATTAGACACAGAAATTGACAGACATAAAAACTTAGGACAAACTACAAACTACACGGGAATAAAATAATTGCAAACTACGAGTAGCTAAACTGCAATTATGAAAAGGTACCTATACTTATTAACAGCTTGTCATGGGTTTGAGATAGGACATTGCCAGGAGGATGCACGAAAAGAGGGCAACCAGGCTCCAAGCTTAAAGTTGCAAAAAAGTGTTTTAATTACCTAACAGAGTTGGAGGATAAATGCAGGCAAAAATAAACTTTTCATACAGTTTTTGTTCACTCCCCCCTCCCTCTTACGAACCTATAGTATTCACCCCCTTTTCTCCTTTACAATCAACAAGCCGGGTAGGGGGGCAGGGTGTGGGGTCTCTTAGTCCACAGAGCAGATTCTCAAATTTACTCATCACCACAATTCTTCTACTACAAATACTCTTTGTCTCTACTTGTTTCTCTCTCTCTTCAGTTTTTTTTTTCCTGCTCTCACCCCCACCCTCTTAAGAAGCAGTCTCTGCACTCACCCCCCTTCCCTCTTTCCAAACCAGCAACACAGCCAAGGGGCAGGGTGAGAGGGGTTTTCTGGTCAGTCCAATCAGGGAGAGGGGTTCTCTACTTAGCCAGGGGGTCCTTCCCACGAGAGACAGTCCTCTGGGAACTTCTTTGGCGTGGGTCCAATCTCACAAGCAACATCCCGCCCGAATCCTGCTGCAACGTGAGTCTTTTTGTCCATAGGGTGCTGTGCAGATTCTCCTGAGCCGAGGCCAGGCTGCTTCCATGCCAGGAGCAAGGCCTTTCTCTCCTTTGCAAGGCCTTTTGCAGTTTTAACTCTTAGATGAGACTCCCACTGGTTCACAGTCTTTTCCAGGCATCCACCTGCTCCTCTGGCGTGAGCTGTGGGTGAATTTCTGCACTCCTGTGGACTCCATGGGCTGCAGGGGGACCTCCTGCCCCCCCTGCCCTTCACCGTGGCTAGCAGAGGGTTTTCAGCTCCGGCACTGGGAGCCCCTCTCCCCTACCTTCTTCACTGA
This sequence comes from Lichenostomus cassidix, assembly GCF_008360975.1. Lineage (NCBI taxonomy): Eukaryota > Metazoa > Chordata > Aves > Passeriformes > Meliphagidae > Lichenostomus > Lichenostomus cassidix. The sequence goes on from NC_139510.1 coordinate 13,294,399, forward strand.
CCTTCTCGTCTCCATGCTGTTCTCCCTGACATATTTTAACCTCCACCTCCTCCTCCAACTACAAAGAAGTGAAAGAAGTGCATGCCTGCTTGTTTTGATTTCTTCTTAAATATGTTTTCACAGAGGCGTAACCAGCACCTCTAATTGGCCCAAACGTGGCTGGTAGCATGTCCATCACCTTCAGAGCCATCAGAGATTGGCTCTGCTGGACTTGATGTAAAAACTTCCAGAACTTACACTCAGGACACACAGGAGCCATCTTTGTGCCACTCCCCACCCCTCAGACACCTCTCCAGGCCTACCACAACAGCTTCTGAGGGGTCCAAATTTCTCCTAGATGTTAAAAATACTTTACTGATGTTTTGGGCCAATCAAAACCACCACACAGATAGCAAGAATAATATAACTTAGGAACCAATGTATCTTACCAGCTGATTGGTGGTGCAGTATACTTTGGAATCCTTTCACACAATTCCCATGAAAATGACCACAGAGCCTGTATCCAGACTCTGGGGAGAAGCTCCTTGCACATTTCCAGTGTGTGTGTAAGAAACTTCTGCCTCTGGGATAATTCCGTGAGTTTTTATTGTATAAAAGTATGCCCTTTGTGGTCACGTATGCACTTTTTTGTTTCTCTTTTCACATCCTCTCTCCATACCAAAATATGAATTCAAGGTTAGAGGTCTCAGACCTTCGGGCACCATGAGATAACCTCCTGCTGGGCTTCTGACCCCACTGGAGTTATCTGTGTTTCGCCATGAAGCAGAAGGAGAGAGGGGAGGGGGAAGACGTCCTGCCACAATCAGTACTGTCTCTCCAATATTCCCCCCCGCATCTATTACGAATGAGTGTTTTAAGATCACCTAAATAATCACTAGCAAAGTTATCAGTAAAACCAGATTTAATATAAAAGCAACAGCATGACAAAGTTCATTGGCAAGTTTCACTCTACTACTTAATAGATAGTTAATGTACACTGAGGAAAAGCAACAAAAAAAATCCAGTCAATCAATGCAAACTGAAACAAACCAAAAACTATCTATGCGTGTGTGCGTGTGTGTGTGTGTTTAGGTGCATGTGACAAGACGATAGAAAGGGCAAGGATAAAAAGTAATATGGCCAAAAGAGCACTCAAACTTAACAGAACTTATAACTTAAATTGAACATAGCAATTTAGCAAAGGAACAACACTTAACAGCATTTAAACTTAACAACATTAACTTAAATTAAACTTAAGACTTTAGCAAAGGATTCATATAGAATTTACTATACCACAACTGTACCTTACTTACAGGCCTGTCGTGGTTTGACCCTGGCCAGATTCCAGGCACCTATGACATCTGCTCTCTCTGCTCTCCCCTGCTGTAGCCATGCAGAGGAAAGAAAAAAAAGCTAACACGCACACACAGGGCTCATGAGTTGAGATAAGAAACCAGGGGAGGACACACTAAGAAAGGGAAAAACAGGCTGAAACCTTAAAGTTGCGGGGTGATTTCTTGCTAATACTAACAGAGTCGGAGGATAAATGAGAAGTAAAAAAAAAGAGAAAAAGCTCCTAAGACACTGTTTCTCTGCTCACCCCCATCCCTCCTTCCCACACACAGCACCGGGGGGGGGGCAGGGTATGGGGGTTTGGGTCAGTTCATCACCAAGATTTCTGAGATCTTCTTCTGCTGGTCAGGGGGAGGAGTCATGCTCTGCGTAGCCATGGGTCCCTCCCACAGGAGACACTCCTCTGCGAACTTCTTTGGCGTGGGTCCAAATCTCATGAGCAGGAGCCTGCCCGAATCTACTGCAACACGAGTCCCTCGTCCACGGGGTGCAGACATCCGAGCCACGGCCAGGCTGTTTCCATGTTGGGAGCAAGGCCTTTCTATTCACTGGGACTCCCACTGGATCACAGTGTCCTCCAGGCATCCACCTGCTCTGGCGTGGGCACCTCACCATGGGCTGTGGGTGGATCCCTGCACCCCGCGTGGACTCCATGGGCTGCAGAGGGGACAACCTGCTCCACCATGGCCTTCACCACATCCGGCAGAGGGTTGTCAGCTCTGGCGCCTGGAGCACTTCCTCCCCTACCTTCTCTGCTGACCTTGGCGTCTCCATGTTTTTTCCCCTCACATATTCTCACCTCCTCCTCCTCCTCTGGCTAAAAACAAGTGCGTGCTCACATTGTTTTGATTTCTTTTAAAATGTGTTATCACAGAGGCGTAACTAGCACCTCTAATAGGCCCAGGCTTGGCCAGCAGCATGTCCATCACTTTCAGAGCCATCAGACATTGGCTCTGCTGGACATGGTAAAAACTTCCAGAATATTCACACAGAACACACAGGAGCCATCTTTGTGCCCCTCCCCACCCACTTGCAAAACTGGGCTAAGCAAAACCAACACATGAACACAGGGGTGCATTTTCTCCCAACCCTTCAGACACTTCTTCAGGCCTACCACAACAGCTTTTGAAGGGTTTAAATTTCTCTTAGATGCTAAAGATACCTTGCTGATGTTCTGGGCTAAGCAAAACCAACATATTGCCTAACTTACATATCTAAAGTACTTAAAGATCCAGAAGAGCAGCATTTCTCCCATATTTGCTGCAGCATATACGCACTTGTATGCACACAGTGTGGTGGTTTTGCTTAGCCCAGAACATCAGCAAGGTATCTTTAACATCTAAGAGAAATTTAAACCCCTCAGAAGCTGTTGTGGCAGGCCTGAAGAAGTGTCTGAGGGGTGGGGAGTGGCACAAAGATGGCTCCTGTGTGTGTCCTGTGTGAAGGTTCTGGAATTTTTTCACCAAGTCCAGCAGAGCCAATCTCTGATAGCTCTGAAAGTGACGGACATGCTGCTGGCCAAGTGTGGGCCAATTAGAGGTGCTAGTTACACCTCTGTGAAAGCATATTTAAGAAAAAAACAAAGTAGTCACGCACTTCTTTTTAGCTAGAGGAGGAGGAGGAGGTTAAAATATGTGAAAGAAGAACAACATGGAGACACCAAGGTCAGTGGAGAAGGTGGGGGAGGAAGTGCTCCAGGCACCGGAGCTGAAAACTCTCTGCTAGCTGTGGTGAAGACCATGGGGGGAACAGGTGGTCCCCCTACAGCCCATGGAGTCCACAGGGGTGCAGAAATCCACCCACGGCCCACGCCAGAAGAGCAGGTGGAGGCTTGGAAGAAGCTTTGATCCAGTGGGAGTCTCATATAAAGAGTTAAAACTGCAAAGGCCTTGCAAGGCAGAGAAAGGCCTTGCTCTTGGGATGGAAGCAGCCTGGCCTCGGCTCGGCAGAGTCTGCACCTTATGGACAAGAGGACTCATGTTGCAGCAAAATTTGGGCGAGATGTTGCTTGTGAGATTGGACCCACGCCAAAGAAGTTCCCAGAGGACTGTCTCTCATGGGAGGGACCCCGTGGCTAAGTAGAGGATCCCTCTCCCTGATGGACTGACCAGAGAAAAAAACCCTTACCCTGCCCCCTGCCTGTGCTGTTGTTGGTTGGAAAGAGGGAGGGGGGTGAGCAGAGAAATGGTGTCTTAAGAGGGAGAGGGGTGAGCAGAGACTCTGTCTTGAGAGAAAGAGAGATGAGCAGAGAAACAGTATTTGTAGCAGAAGAATTGTAGTGATTAATAGATTTATGGACTAAGAAAATACCCCATACCCTGCCCCCTACCCGAGCTCTTGATTGAAGTAGGGAGGGGGGTGAGTAGAAAACCAGTGTCTTAAGAGGGAGGGGGTGAGTGAACAAATGGTGTCTGAAAAGATTATTTTTACTTCTCATTTATCCTCCAACTCAGGTAATTAAATCACTTTGCAACTTTAAGTTTGGAGCCTGTACGCCCTTTTTCTGTGCGTCCCCTTGTCAGTGTCCTATCTCAACTCATGAATCTGGTGTGTGTTTAACAGATTTTTTTCTCTCCCCTCTCCTGCACGTCTGCGGCAGGAGGGAGCAGAGTTGTCTGGCATTTAGTCAGGGTCAAACCCCGACACACAGATATAAAGAGTCAGTGCAGGGCACCAGTGAAAAATTCCCCTCAAATGTAGTGAAATACTCACTTTGGATGCCTTTGCATCATCTCAGCAGGAGAAGGGTCGAGCCTCAAGGAGTGTGGGTATTGGCGCAGGATTTGTTGTCGTTCAGCAATCCTCCAAATACAGCAAACTTGGGAGCTCGCTGGCTCTGAGTGGCCCCACTTAGAGGGAGGTTGCTGGTCACAGCTGTTGTGAGCCAGAAGAGTTCAGTTTAAAGGGTCTCATTTTGGACTGCTGTTTATAGCATCTCAAGAGAGTGAGCTTTATTAATGTTTTATCCTGGCTGCACTTCAGATTGGCAGCTTTTTTTGAAAGTGTGAGAACAAGGATGTTAGGCCATTTAGGCAAAAAAAAAGGTTCCAAGGCTGTTCATAAAAAAAGCGGGAGCTCATTAGACAGCACAAGTTCCAGGGAGCAGACAGTATTTCTGATAAGCTCTAGAGGAGCTGAGCCCAGGTGCTGTTTGTCAAGGCTGAGGCCCAACAAGCATGTCTCAGATCACAGTGCAGCCTGAAAAGGGTGTATGTTGGGGAAGGGTAAAGTACCACCACACCATCAAGGGGCTGGGAGTGGGCGAGATCCTGGGAGGGGTCACAACTAGGCCAGCTGACCTAAATTAAGCAAAGGGATATTCCATACCATATGATATCAGCTCAGATATAAAAGCTAAGGGAGGAAGGAAGAACAGGGGGCATATGTCAATTTACAGCGTTTGCCTTCCAGAGCAAACGCTCTGTATGCTGAAGCCCTGCTTCCTGGGAAGTGTCTGAACATCGCTCACTGATGGGAAGTACAGATTAATTTTTTCCCCCTTTGCTTATGTGCACGCAAACTTTTGCTTTAGTAAACTGTCTTATCTCAACTTCCTAGGTGTTTTCCATGTTATTTTCTCTCCCCTCTGCTGCTGGGAAGGGGAGTGACAGTGGCTTGGTGTGCACCTGGCATCCAGCCAAGGTTAACCCACTACATAAGAATAAGATCACTGAGGACATTTGAGGTATTCAGCTTCAGTTTGGGGGGAGGAAAAAGCACCCAGCAGTAGTAGTGAGTAATACTTGCTGATATACTAGAAAATACATACATTCTTGATGTAAAATGTGGGAATCGATGGCAGGTCTGTCTAGGCCTGTCTCAGGCTCACAAACACAGACCATGTTACAGACAACCTCATACCCGTGAGAACCTTACCATGAACAGAAGCAAGAAGTAAAAATAAAGTATGGACAACAACCCATACCTGTGAGAACCTCAGCATGGACAGAAGCAAAAAGCAAAACAAAGTCTGGACAACAGCTCATCAACAAGACAGAAAAACATGAAGGAATTTTGCACCTGCAATAGGGAGGCTGTTTTTCACAGAAGTTGTGTACTAGGAATAAATGGCCAATGGTGTTGTATAACAGGTTTAAAGAACCAGTGACTGTGTGGCACAAATGTTAGAAAATAGTATAAAAAAGACTTTGTAGCAATAAAGCTTGCTCTAACTTTCACCTTCCTTCCTGGCTTGGAGTTGTGTTTTAGTTGGGGGTCGCCCGAATATAACACACTCACTCACAGAGGTATCGGTGTCATTTCGTTTATTCTTAGGAAGCAAGCATTATTATAGACAAAAGCATTGTTCATGCGACACACTGGGCTATATGATTGGATAAAAGCTGGCGTTCACATGCCTAAACTAATTTGCTAATTGGCTGTAAGCTTTTAATTATGCTCTCTAGCATCAGCTAAAGTCCTGTCTGTGTGATTTCTCTATCTTGTTTATAATTCTTCTATGATGTTCACATTCTTGGCTCTAATGTTTCGTTATCTCCTGGGAAAGACACTTCAGGGTCACTCACACAACCTGGATTGTGCATAAATTCCATTTATATGGCCTAGCTCTGTGAGCCATGCTTCCACAATTCCCCCTTTTTCTTTTTGCACAAGCCAGGCTTGGTTGACTGTCTTTACTAGCATGCACTGTAAGCATTGCACTATACATGGCAAAATTGTTAATAATAGCAAAACTAAAATTAAAATGAGCACAGCTGCTTGGATCAGATCTTTGAACCATCCAGTAATTCCCAAACTTTTCAACCACCCGGCAAGTCCTAAGCCATCGGCTATTTGTAGTTGCCCTGACAGGTGCTGCAGTTCAGCAAGTTGCTGGTGAATGGACTTTGAGTGGTCAGAAAGGTTCATACAGCACGTTCCTTCAAACTCTTTTCAGCCATGCCCCTGGGCTAATAAGAGAAAATCTATTGCAGCTTTATTTTGTAGCGTAGCGTGTCTAACTGAATCTACATCAAGCAATAACTGTGAAATGGCTTTAGAAGTAGCGTTAGTTTGTCTACCTAGCCAGCATCCCAGTTTGTTTAGTAGCAGAAGCTACTCCTGGTGCTAAAATGGAAGCAGATATCATGGCCGCAGGGGACCAGAATTTGACATTTGATTTACAGTCGGGGGAGAAAGCATGAGCCATTCGTTTTGTTCAATGATGTCGGGACATGTTTAGAATCATCAAAGTGTTGGGGGTTAATAACGTTAATCTCCCCAGAGAACAGGGTCCACCTCGTAATCGGGAGGGAATGCCAGGCCATGTGCGGTCTCCGCAAATTAAAAACACTCCTGCTGGTAACGATATGGAATTATTCGTGGATATAGATAGCTTAGTAGAGGCATATTGGCACCACATGCTGGCATTTCTATATACTGATAAGCTAGAATTTACACTTGTTGCTGTACTGTCTAGTTTGGCTTGCTTGCTTGTCCAATTAAAGGTCACGCAAGCATCCATTTGTACGGCTCCTAATATCTCTAATTCTTGAGGTTCATTTGGGGCTATGGGAAGGTGAGGCACCCAGGTATCCCAATTATCTACTATTCTATTGAGATTTTTCCATTTGCAGGTAGGAGTGCTGGAAGGACATGGCCAATCGTCTAAAGGGATACTGACTAAACAAGTAGAAAAGGGGTTGCCAGGTGATGAGAGAGCGAGACAAATCACGTCTTGTCCTGCAAGATGTCTGCTATGATTCTTCGGGGACAGATGCATGGACGTCCTGCTTGCACTGCAAACACGGTGAGCTCTTCTACTAGATGGTTGATGGCTCGTCGCAGTCTTGCGTGCTTACAATTTTTTTGGGAGCAGGTCTCGTCCATCTACTTGGTACCCATATAGGACCGGAATCTGTGGAGACACAACTGTAATCTCTACCATTAAATAAAAGTGGGGCAGGTCCCTCCCAGACCCGTGTTGTAGGGTTTTTATACATAATTTGAACTCCTGGGGTAGCCTGCATCTTTATCTGACTATAATGAGTGACTACCGGCGGATTTTCTGCATCACCCGCTATGCTCAAGAAATTCAGTGTGAAAATGACTTTCGCTAGACTCACACTGGGGTCTGTTTCTTCATCATTCTTCTGCTTGGTTAGATACTCTCTTATTGTTCGATGGGCTCTCTCTACCATGGCTTGTCCGGTAGATACGTGAGGGATTCCTATGTTGTGCTTGATGCCCCATGTCTGTAAGAACTGCTTGCATTTTCGGCTCACATAGGCGGGTGCATTGTCAGTCTTTATTTCTTTGGGCACTCCCATAACTGCAAAGCATGAGGTTAAGTGCCTAATTACATGGCTTGCCCTTTCTCCTGCCTGAACAGTTGCCCAGATCATTTTGGAAAATGTGTCTATAGTAACATGAACACAGGAGACTTGGCCGAATTCAGGTACATGGGTGACATCCATTCGCCATAGTTCACAGGCTTGTAGGCCTCTGGGATTCACTCCGAGGCCTAAGCTCGTGCCATGCTGGCTGCACTGCGGGCATGCTCAGACGATTCCTTGGTCATCGTACATCGATAGTGCAAACTGCCTGTGTAGAGCCTTAGCTGATTGATGGAACATTGAGTGGCTTTCTTGAGCAGCTGCGAAGGAGTTTCATGGAGCTTGTATTAGTGGGCTAACGAGAGCGTCTGCTCTAGAATTTCCTTCACCTAGGCCTTGTGTGGTGATGTGACTCCTGATGTGCAGGATGCTACAGATTTCTTTTCTGTTGTGGATGGCCTGCTGGATTTGCAGGAACAGTTGTCCTAATCGTGGGTTTGAGTGTGTCTTGATCAAGGCTTGCTCGATTCTTAGGACAATGCTGACAACATATAAGGAGTCCGAGACGATGTTCAGGGGCATGTTGCGCCATCGTGTGAGTGCCAAGGCAACTGCTGCCAGCTCAAGGATTTGCAGCGAATCACATGTTTCTCCCTGGAGGGTATATTCTTGCCACTCCCCATTTTCCATCCATGTGCAAGCAGCTTTTCTCTTTTGCCGTCCCGCATCAGTGTATACTGTGAGACCTTGGATCGGCCTAGCGCGGACCTTGGGGTCTTCTACCCACAGCTGTTCTCCTATTATCTTGATCCGAGGATCTACAGGGTATCGGTCTAGGAGTTGTCCTGGGTAAGCATCCAAGGCGATTTGCATGTCTGTTGAATTTTGTATTAGCCACTCTCGTAGCTCTGCTTTCAAGGGTATACTGAGAAATACAGCTTCATGTCCTGATATTTCTGCAATTCTGGTGCATGTTTTTCAAATAAGAGCTGAGAGTATCTCTATGCGTGACCACACACTTTTTGGTGGTGACAGACTGATGAACACCCATTCTAAAATCACAATGTGTTCCTCAGGACGGGTAGTTCGTGCATGTTTGACTGGTTGTTCTTGCATCTTTGGAGTCTTGGCAATCTTGGTGGTCAACACAGTTGGGGTCTCTCCCCCTTTTTCTTTCTGCCCAGATGGCCATTGGCAAATAATTCCAAAGGGGGCGACGGTTTGGTTGAAAATGAGCGCGCCTAGTGGAACTTCAGGCAGGCAGTGTTCAGCGAAAGAGGTTCGCAACATTTTTCCCAGTTGTACTAGGCAGTTTTGCTGGTCTTGGGTTAGCGTAATTGTAGCAGCTGGATCGGTGCCTCGCAATAGTGGAAATAATGGGAGTATGTCCTCATTCTGGAGGCCAATGAGATTACGTACCCACTGCAGATCACCGAGTAGGGTTTGAGCATCATGCACGGTTTTCAGCTCAGAATGTACGGATAGTTTTTGAGGTCTGATTTGCGTGGTAGTGACAGTCCACCCAAGGTACTTCCATGGTGGAGACATCTGAACTTTTTCAGGAGCAATGACTAAACTTTTCGTTTTTAACAAGGCAGTGATCTGTTGCAGGTCTGTTGGAGCGAATGGCTGCTGTTGGCACAGAAGAATGTCATCCATGTAGTGGTAAATAAGGGCAGAGTTAAAGACTGCACGAATAGGTTTTAGGGCCCATTGGACATATACTTGGCACATAGTGGGTGAATTCTTCATACCTTGAGGCAGTACTGTCCACTCGAACCTTTGAGCTGGTTTGCCTTTATTTATGGCTGGTAAGGTAAATGCAAAGTGAACTGTGTCTTCTGGCTGCAGGGGGATTGTGGAAAAACAATCCTTAAGGTCGATAATAAGTACACGCCATTGTTGTGGAAGCATAGTTGGGGTGGGCATTCCTGGCTGCAAAGCTCCCATGGCCCACATTTGAGCGTTTACTGCTCGGAGGTTGTGCAGTAGTCTCCATTTACCTGATTTTTTCGGAATGACAAAGACCGGTGTGTTCCAGGGACTAACGGATGGTTGAATGTGTTTTGCTTCAAGTTGTTCTTTCACGAGTTGGTGTGCAATTGTGAGCTGCTCTTTGGACAAAGGCCACTGCTCAACCCACAGAGGTTCTTCTGTTTTCCATGATATCTTTGAGGTCGGCGGCCTTTTTGCAGTGGCCCCTGCTAAAAATGTGTTGGCTGTAGCAGATGCAACACTGCTCTGAGTTGACTCATAATATCTCGTCCTACAAGTCCTTCAAGATTTCCTGGGAGGAGCATAACATAGGGACACACGGTAATTTTTTGCCCTTCTGGGAATGTGATAGATATGGGTACTGAACTTCGTAAAGGGTTCATGCCTCCTCTAACTCCTTGAATGGCATCCAGAGTAGGGCTTAATGGCCAGGACTGCAGCAGTGCAGAACCTAAAGGCAGCCCTCCCCTGCTGCGGGAGGGAGGGCTGCCCCAGAACCGGAACACGCAGGATGGTTTCTCCTTGCCACAAGCGGTGGGACTGGTCAGACTGGGTCTTTGTGGAAGCATCGCAGGTTTAGAAAGGCAGCTGTTCCATTCTAGGCTCCATGTGGTTTATTGGGATAATAAGGGAGGGAACTGGGGAGTGGGGGAGGGGAGAGGAGAGCTGAGGGGGGATTTTAGCTCCATAGAGCCTAGAATCCAAGAGCCCTGGTTCCGGGTCCCACTGGGCTTTTATTCGTGGTGTTAGGAGGCAGTCCTGGCTCACATCAGCCAGTCCGGAAGGGTCAAGGGGGAGGGATCAGGGAAAGGACACACGTTACAACACAGGACTTAGGCCATCTTGCTTGGCTGATGATGGTTACGTCAGCTCCTGTATCAAGCATTGCTGTAATTTGCTGAGTGTGGCCATTACAGGTGAGCTGCAAAGTGATGAGTGGTCGTTGAGTCATTTGCTGCGCTAAACTAACTATGTGATTTCGGGTTGATCCAAAACCTCTGTTTCCTCGGTATGGTTGGCGTGGATCGCCAGGCGCTTCTGATGCCTTAAATTGCTAGAAAAAATTTTTAGACGCAGACACACAGTATAGGAAAGGGGTTTTACCTTGGTTTAATAGGATCCCAGATGTGCACCAACGAACAAGCAAGCCCCAAAGGCAAGCAAAAAACCCCAACGATATCCCCCGTATACAATTTATGGACAGCCTAGATTAGAATACCTATCTAAAAGTCTCCAATAAGAAGTCTAACAAGTGAAGTAATTGCCCCCTTATTAAAATTGCCCCCCCCCAAAAGATTGCTACTTAGTTTACAAAAAACATCTCAGTGATGGGGGCCCTGTTCAAGGTTGTGCGTCATACTTTTGAGATTGAGGGTATGTTTCGTCTTCCCAAAGGATTCTGAGCAGGGCAAGGGGTACTAGGGTGATAGACATGTAGGATTAAGATACAGGGAGTAAAAGTACAGGAACGGGGAAGGGTAAAAGGTTATATATAAAGGATATATATAAAGAGAGTATAAAAGTAAAATAAAAAATACAAAAACCCATCAGGCATCACTTCTAAACCACTGTTTAAATTGTCAATTAACATGAGTTGAGCAATTCTGGTTCCTTTGGATATGGTGAGTGGAAGGGTTAGGGTATATGCACGCACGAAAATTTCACCTGTATAATCACAGTCTATGACTCCTGGCAATACTATGAGCCCTGCAAGCCCTGAGGAGGATCGACCTATGATGAGAGCTCCACAAAATCCATTTCGGGTTGCTGTTTTCCCAAACATTCCTGTCGGTATTTTCTGGGCCTTATTGTCTAAGAATGTGATGTCTATTGTTGTTGCCAAATCAATTCCCAAGCTTCCTTGGGTTGCTGGAAGAGGAAGTCTGGCTGAGTGATGGGAGCTGCCATTTGTGTCACAGCACGGCGTCCCTTCGCGCTCTTGTTCTTGTTTTTCAGCCGTCGGCAGGCACTGGTAGCATGCGTGTCTTGTTGGCATTGGTCATACCAAACAGTAGCTGTGCACGTCCTGCAGTAATGTCCAGGTTTTCCACACTTAAAACAGGTTGCAGGCTTCATTGGTGTCTTCTGAGAGCTTCCCAGTTTGGTGACTGCAGCAGCCAGTAATTGCGTGGTTGGTTTAATTGCTTCTGCCACTGCATTGGCCATGTATTGATTCTGTTTCTGCACTGCTGCTCTGCTGGCTAGTTCGAGCATTTGGTGTACTTCTGCTCCTTTAGGCAAGGTGGCAAGTAGTTGTTTTGTAGGTGAATTGACGTTTTCAAATGCCAAGAGTTTAAACATTCGTTGTTTGGAATCCTCTGAGAGGTCAGTTTGATCTTCTAACGCTTTGAACAATCAATCGATAAAGTGAGGGTATGGTTCAGTGGCACCTTGTTTTACTGCGGTGAAGCTGGGTTCTGGCTTTGAATCGGATACAGCCATAAATGCCAACCGTGCTAGCTGAGCTGACAAATTGTGCACTTCGGTGGGATACTGTAGCTGTACGAGCATATGTTCATAATTGCCATCTCCTGTGTGCGTCATTGAGTTAATTCCAAACAGAGGATCTCCTTGGTTGCGCGGCCATGCTGCTTCTTGCTCGGCCAGACGATGCCATTCACATGACCATGTTATAAATTGCAATGGGGTCAGCAGCAGACATGCGAGATTTTTACAATCTGTGGGAGAATTGACATCAGCTGTGAGGAGCCAGTCTATGCCTAATCGGGCTTGTTCAGATTTAATTCCAAAGTCGATGGCTGCCTTTTTAACTGATTGCAAGACCTTCCAATCATGTGGTTCATATTTGGGACCTTGTGGGTCATAGAGGATAGGACAGGTGATTGTTCCAGCCGATTGCCATTCTCCTTCTATTATGGCATTGCGAATGACCCCAGACCATCTCTGCCCTAAACGCGAAGGATTTGGAGTTGTGCAGTATGGTGGTGGTAATGATTGACACTGCATTTCGCTCGAAGTGGAGGGCTGGGAGGCAGGGGGCTGGAAAGCCAATTGCTGTAGTTGGGCTGCATTTTTAACTGTTTCTACATGCTGCGGTATGTTTTAATCGCTGTGGCAGCTGCTGTATTTGCTGTGGTATCTGCTGTGACTCTGAGGGGCCAGCTGTTGGCTGTACTATGTCTTGGATGGCAGTGCTTACTTGCTGTTCTAATTGCCTCATTGCTTGTTTAAATTGAGCTTTTAGCTCCTCTATGGTGTTTCCAAGTTGGTTTTGGCTTTCGGCGGCTGTTTTTTGCTGGCTAACGCTGTTGGTTAGCTCTGGTTTGCTGTCAGAGCTGTCTATCATTTCTTCATCCTCGGGGAGGGGCTGTGTTTCAGGCGCTATTGCTGATGTGGGTGGGTGAGGCGGTGGAGGGAGGCGTGGACGGCCTGCGGAGCCGTCCACCGGGGTGCCTTCTGCAACTTCCGCCCTTTGCGCCAGTTGACCGGAAACCGAGTTTCGAGCAACTTCCGCTTTCGCTCCTGGATCTCAGCTCGCGGCGGTGCCTTTTTCGAGCGGGTTTTTCAGGTTAGAACTGTCATCTTTTTTGAGGAGCTAAGAGACGGTAGAACACGACTCTGCCTTTTGTCCTTTTATTGCTTTCAATGCACCAAACAAACCCCTCATCTCTTCCGCGGTCTGTTTTTGCGGCAGCAGGGCGGGCTCGGTCGCGGCCGCGCTGTTTGCTGGGGTGGGGACCGCGGGTGCCAAGAAAGCCTGGATCGCCGCAGCAGCCAGTCTTGTTTCTGCTTTCATAGCTTTTAAGGTATTAATTACCAACCGCCAGGTCACTCCAAGAGCTGCGAGTTCTTTGCTTCCCTTGCTCTGTATCGTCTGGTCAAATAAAAAACCACCCACCTCTCGCCACTCCGTTACGGCAAATAGCAGAGGGGGTGTGTTAAGAAAGCCATGCTTCCTAGCATAGGAAATAAGCTTATCTAAGTCATTTTCCTTGACTCCTTCCTCTTGCTTTGCGACAATATTAAGGAGAAATTTATGAGCTGCGGCAAGTTCTATGTCCATGCTCGGGGCGCGGAGCAAAGGGGGCGACCCTCCTCACCTTGACCGTGACTTCCCGTCTCCAGCCGGCATCTTCGCTTGTGTGACCCCCCTCGCTTTCACCGCTGGACCGATGCGATCTTCTAGCGGCTTCGTGATATTCGTGCTCGCAGCACCATGCTCGTAGTACCGTCCCTGTTAGCAGGGCGCCAGAAGTTGGGGGTCGCCCGAATATAACACTCACTCACAGAGGTATCAGTGTCATTTCATTTATTCTTAGGAAGCAAGCACTATTATAGACAAAAGCATTGTTCACGTGACACACTGGTATATATGATTGGATAAAAGCTAGCGTTCACGTGCCTAAACTAATTTGCTAATTGGCTGTAAGCTTTTAATCACGCTCTCTAGCATCAGCTAAAGTCCTGTCTGTGTGATTTCTCTATCTTGTTTATAATTCTTCTATGATGTCCACATTCTTGGCTCTAACGTTTCGTTATCTCCTGGGAAAGACACTTCAGGGTCAGTCACACAACCTGGATTGTGTATAAATTCCATTTATATAGCCTCACTCTGCGAGCCATGCTTCAACATGTTTTTGCGTCACGTGTCCGTCTCTACTGCGACACTAAAATTTCAGACTGTTAGAATTTCCAGCTTTTTTTATGGATACCTGAAACTTTCTTCATGTATTGCAGGTTGTTTTTGTAAGCTCATGTAAAAGCTTCTGGACAGTGAACTTGTGGCACTGGATTATATATCACTGAGCCTAGGAGGCTGCTGGGAAAACCATGTATATTTGTCTTCCAACAGCTGCTACCGTCCCTGTCTCCTTTTTAATAAAAATTCATCCTTTATTGTAGCATTGGGGAACAAAGACACAATCTCCTTGCTGGACTGAAGAAAATCTCTTTATTGCAAAAAACCAAGCCTTTTTATACTCTCTGCTTAGGCAGGACAAGCACAGATTGGCTGCCTGCTCATGTGACTCCACCAATCACGTGCCTTCCCATCCAATCACTTCCCTGATGCTTTTTGGTGAATAACAATGAAAAGAAGTGAATAGGATTTCTCCCACATCTCTGCCTTCTTTGTTTAATCAATGAAAACACACCAAAGGCAACTATGCCATATACTACTAAACATTTAGAAAAACTTGAACAGATCCTGAAACATTTTCAGATGTAAAGTAACAACCCTTCAAAACTCCAATATATGCCTATGACATGAACAATATGCACATGGTATCAGTATGCATCTATCTTAGGGGGTAAGACACTCGCAGTGCCTTTACCAGTCAGGATGGGGCAACAAATGGTTGCACACACCGCGAAGGAACCCATTTCACATGGTGACCTGTGAAGACACCAGCATAACCTCTGCCCCATGTTAATAGATCTAAGGGTCCTTCCCATTGCCTTGTTAACAGGTCCTTTACCATCACCGGAGGTCTGGGATGACCCTCTGTATTGAAAGAATATTGTCTTTCACATGCTGTATTGCCAGCCTCATCTCGATTTAAAAAGTTGAGAACATACAAGGCTTTTGCTAATCTGTCATGTGGGCCCCTTGAATTCCCCTTCTTTTGTTTTTCAAGCATGGTTTTCAATGTCCTGTGGGCACATTCAACAATTGCCTGCCCTGTGGGAGAGTGGGGAATCCGTGTGTTGTGGGAGACACCCCACTATTGTAAGAATTGATGAGTTCGTTCAGAAGTGTAGGCTGGCCCACTGTCAGTTTTAATAGTGTCCAGAAGGCCTAAAGTGGCAAAGCAGGTGAGCCAGTGCCGAGTGACATCATGGGCTTTCTGTCCGGTGTGGGCGGTTGCCATAAAAAAATGAGAGTAAGTGTCAACAGATACATTAACATATTTCAAACGACCAAATTCTGGAATATAAGTGACATCAGTATGCCAAATAGAGTTAGCAGTCAAGCTTCGAGGATTAATGCCTTGTGCCAAAGGAGCAGGAGCAACTCCACAACAAGAGGCACAAGACAGTAAAATGCCCCAAGCCTGCGAAGAAGTTAATTGAAATTGTTTGCATAAGGAACGAGTGTTTTGGTGGAAGAAGTCATGAGATAGTTTGGCCTGTGCAAAAGTGTTTGATACAATACCTGGCATAACAGTGATATCTGCGTAATTATTTCCTTCTGAGATAGGGCCAGGCAGACCTGTGTGAGAGCGAATGTGTAACACATAAAAATCGTGCTGTCGACTGTTAATCAAAATCCACAATGTCCATAACTCTGTAAATAAAAGGGGATTATCGACATGTCATAAATAAGAGGATTCTAAATGAAAAACATTAGCAGCATATGCATAATCAGTTACAATATTAAATGGTTCCTGTGTAAACAATTGAAAGGCATATCGAATAGCAGCTAACTCTAAGATCTGCACCGAGGTGTCCCCCAGTGTAAGAATCTTTTTATGCTATTGGGCAGTCTTACTTATACAGCATACCGCTGCAGCTTTGCTGGTTTTGCTGGATGCATCTGTAAAAAGTCAATCCGTTGATGGGAGTCATGCTGCAGCGGTGTCTTGCATTCAAATGGAGGCTACCCACCTGCGTCCACAGACGGTTGCCCAGAAAAGTCTGCAAGTGCAGTTTGAAAGTCAGTATCTTCTGATAACAGTAAAGACAAATTGTAACATGTGGGGCATTCAGGGTTTGCAGTCGCTCCCTGCCTTTTACAAAACGTTATCATTTACAAACGACTGAAATAAAACAGCAAAAGGTTGAAACTTACTAGCAACTATGACAAGACAAACTGGTTTATCAGGGTACCATAGCAATTCAAACAAGGGGTGTAAAAGTTCTGTTGATCAGACGGCGCGCAGCCCAGCGCCGCCTCCAGAACCTTCATCCTGCGCCACTCGCACTCCAGCGACAGCGCCTGCCGCTGCCACGGCCATGTCCGTTTTCTCCGCCGCCTTCGCCGCCAGCGAGGGGTCGGGCGCCCCCAGCAGCCGCCGTCTGCCGCAGCGCAGGGCGCCTGCGCGGAATGCGGACGCTTGTTCGCCTGTGCCATGGCCTGGGCACGCGGAGCACCGGGGGTCACTTCTTGTTCCACCACTGCCGGGACACCCACCGACTCACCCAGGCGGGGTGCGCGGGCGCCGCCGTGTCGGTGCGCCGCTGCCCTGAGGGCGGGGCCCTCGCCGCCGGATAGGCACCCGCACCGCCCCGGCACCGCCCCGCGGGACCAGCGCGGGGGACCCGCCACCGTGTCCGCGCGCGGCTGCCCTGCAGGCAGGGCTCGCCTACCCTGGCGTAGGAAGCCGCCCGCCGGCTCAGCCCCGCCCCGCCTGGCTCGGAGCTGCCCCGCTCCGCTGCCTGTAGCCACAACCGCGCCGCTCTGCCCAAGAGGTGCCCGCTGGCCACAGACCGGCGGCCGCTCGCGGCATGCGCAATGGGGGAGCGGCCCGCAGCCCACCGGGGGAGGCAGGCCATGGGCTGCCGGCGGGGCTGTGATAAACACATATCATAATATTGGCTTTTCACAAATATTAAAATGGATACTGTGTGTATAATTTTAATTCTTTTTACAAAGGTAGCCTTGGTGTGAAAAAATAGCTGTGTAATGATGACTAATGCCTTTCTTTTTGTTGCTAGCTAAGCTTAGACTTAGTAGTGAAATAGCTGTTATAGTTTTGTTAGAATGCTTGAACTGCCTGCTTGAACTGGATAACATCCAACGAACGGACCCTGCCACTGACATTCCAACTATCAGCACCTGTCGTCTGCAGAAACTACAATCTGGGAGTGATAACAGGACTAATTAAAACCACAACCGAGAGGACTGTGCATGCTCCGAGGAGGCATATCCAAGGAGGAGCTAGGCTAAGCAGTTCGTGGAATATGTAAACTAGTTTGGAGGAAAGTTTGAATATGCATAATTGTTTATGAATATGCATTTAGCTGAAGGGTATGTAAAGGGTGTCTCTGTCCATATCAGGTGTGCTTTTTGGCTGAATGCCAAGTACTTTTGCTTTATCTCTGTCCCCTATTGTCTTTTATTAAACTTTGAAATCCTAACAGGAGAGTGAACCTCATTTTTCACAATTGGGTGCTTCTTCCAGGATCAATACCTCGCCTCCAAGAACCTGGGAGATATCGAGCGGGGGAGGCGCGCCCTGCCTAGTTCGGCAGCCCGGTCCGGTTTCTTCTAGTGTGAACTGGCGGTCGCACCCCGTGGACAAGAAGGGGATAAATAAAGCAAAAGAAAGGGGGAAAGGCTCCCTAAGAAGCCACAGCAGTTAGCCCCACAATTCTTGTGCACGAAGACCCAAACAAGAAAAAAGGATTGTAAGTATTGTTGGGGGGGGAGGGGGTGGATCCAGGGGATTGATTGGCGTGTGTGTGAGACGTGGGCTGGCTACTCCAGACCTGCAAAGTGAGTGAGGAGTCTCTGAGTACTGCGGTTCCATTGTTTTGCGAGAGATGCGGCCAGGAAGGAGATGAAGCATAAGATAAAGGGAGTGAAAGATCCCTTGGGGTAACTGGGACTGGGTCTCAGGGAGGGGTTGGACCCCTAGGAAAAGGGAGCCAAGGGTTTCCTAGTACAATCCACTAGGAAACAGGGGATGAGAGTGAGGGTCCCCAATTCCAGAAAAGCTGCCGGATTGAGGGTTGGAAGACACAGATGCTAGAAAAAATTACTCTAGATGGGAAGTGTGGGACAATAGACCCAAGAGAATCTGGGACTGGACAACAACATTTGAGAGTTTACCATTTTATTAGAAACATACAATCTGTTGGTAAATATTAACAAATTATTTGAAAGTAAAAATGCCTTATTATTGTGTTGTCATGCTGTGAGTGAGAATGAGTGAGACAAAGAAATAAAAGTGGGAGAACATGAATGAATGAAAATCATTGTAATATAGATTGTTGACTTAAAGTTTAACTTTATTATCTGGAAGGAGGTGGATTATATTATAGAGGAAAGATTTTCTGTGCTGTGAAGAAGGGGTGGTGTTTAAGCAATTAAGAGGAGTGGGTGAGAGCAAAGAAATGGGCCAGGGATGAACAGATAAAATCCTGGGAAGATGGGACAAAGAACCAGTAGGTTAGGTTCAAGGAAAAAAGGGAGTAAAAAGATACTAGCAGATATACCCCAAGATAGTCTCCTGGGAATTAAGTTAGCTAATTGGGATAGTGATCCTTGTACAAAGAAAAAGGATAAAGATGATTCAGTGTTGTATGATAGAATGGACAAAAAAAGAAATAAGATCCGACCATGTCTATTGGCCTAGATACGGGTCTTTTGAAGTTTGGATTTGCTAAGCTTTAAATTTATTTGTAAACTCAAAAGAACCGGTTGATTTGGAGGGAAAAGAGTATGCTTCTTGTTGGACAGGGGACACGGGACCCTTGGGGGTAAAAGTTTTTAATATATCAGAAACCTCAGAGACAGAGCAAACAAAGGAAAAGAAAGAAAAGGGCTGGGGCCCCCTGGAGGCACTGCTGCCCCCGTTCCTGGCAGGCACTCCGGCCCCTGCCTCCGGGGGCCCAGCTTGGGCTGAATGCCCTTGTCCCCGGCCACGCTGCAGCTCCGCTTGAGCCAGGTGCCCTGCCCCATGCCTCCAGCCCTACCGTGGCCCAGTTCGCGCTGCGGGCACCCGCGGTGGCCCTGTTCATATCAGACGGTCCGGCTGCGGTGGGTATTCCTGTCCTCGTAGCAACCTCGCTCCCCAGGCCGCTTCCGTTCCTGCCGTAGTTCCATTTCCACCGGCTACCCGGCCCACTTCTGCCCTCAACTCTATGACCTTGGAGGACTCGATTACTTGGCCCACTTCTGCCCTTACCATACTACCCACTTCCATCCTCACTTTGGTTCCCTTAGCGGCTCCAACTCCTGATAGTGGAGCACTGTACCAAAATACTAGGAGAAATTCAGTTAAAACTCAAAGGCAGCTCGATAATCCCTCTCCTGTCACTACTCCAAAACAAGGGGAAAGGGTCTCTTTTAAGGTTATGAGGATTGAGGAACAGAAAGGGAGGAATCAAGAAATCAACTTATTCCCTTCACAGGAAGTACCCATGGGTGGGGTACAAGGGGGAATAGGGTGTGTAAACACCCCTCTGTCCTCTTCAGAGGTCAGAATTTTTAAAAAGGAAATTAAAAGGGTTATTAGAAGATCCCATAGGTACAGCTGAACGACTAAATCAATTTCTAGGTCCCAATATTTATACTTGGGAAGAAATGCAGTCAATAAAGAGTATTATATTTTCCCAAGAGGAGAGGCAGATGATTAGAGCTGCTGGAATGAGAATTTGGGAAAGAGATAATATACAAGGTCCACCAGGAGACCAGAAAATGCCAATAGCACAACCTAACTGTGTGGTGGTGGATAATGCCACCTCAGGAACTGCTGGGGAGCCAAGTGGTTCCAGTACAGCAGGGTTTCACTGGTGGGAAAACATCCCTGTCCAATTAACATGATAAGTCCCTCCCCAAATTATGTAAATCCCCCTGGCTGTAACCTAACCCCTGACTCCATCTCTCCCTTCTCCCCATTGGTTGTGGTGTTCCCCCCGCCTCCTCTCCCCTGACCCCGGGTGATCCCTATATCTAGGGACACCTGGGTCTCCTCTTCCTCTTTCACCCTGGAACCCCTTCGGAATAAATATCTGGAACATCCAGCTGATTGAGCCTCTGGATTCTTTGTCTCTGGTAACGCGTGAGCTATCCAGCTCTCTGGGTGAGTGAGAATCTGTGCCTTACACCGGCACGGGTGTGAGAAGGGCCTTTCTGTACAGCACCAGAGCAGTACTGGCTGGAGTGATCTCTCAATAGCCTTAGAGACACTTTCGGTAAACACAGAGGCCTGTTTCCACCCCTCCTCCCCCCACTGCGTTAAGTGGCGCTCGATACAGGGACATAAAAAAATCCCTGAAAGTGTCTCGAAAGGCTTTATGCCATAGATGTCACGATCGGAGCAGCTACTTCCCTTGAAAACAGGTCTAAGTTTTATTAGATCTGTTTAAAGAGGCAGCCGAGAAATCTCCGTTTGTCTGGGACGGGAGAAATCGGCTAAAACCAGAGAACCATGCCGAAAGTTTTTTTTACACTCTCAGATGCCTCGAGGTGGTAAGTGAGGCTTTGCCGGGGTGAATTTTTCTTTTGTTTTTTTTTCCTTATTTTTTTCTTTCGGTGTTGGGAAGAATTTATTTGAGGAATATGGGTGGGAAGTTAACCTGTCCCCAATCAGAGCTTTATACCTCCCTTAAAACCACCCTTAAGTCAGATAATTCCCAGTTTTCTAAGGGGAATTTAAAATCTATGTTCGATGGATTTTTAACATCTTTCCAAATGTTTCTGTAGTTTCTGTCCAGTCTCTTCGTTTCTGGGATAAGATCGGGGAGAAACTGACGGTTCTCACACAGTCTGGGGATCAAGGAGTTGCTAAATTCCTCCCTTTGTTTGTAGTGATTTATAAGTCTGTTAAGAACTCTAAGACTCAGTCAGTTCTGCCGAAAAATTCAGACCCTTTTTGTGCTATTTCCCCTGTGTTTGTTCCCTCCCCCGCTGTCCCTAAACCCCCAGGACCTCAGGGGGGAGAAGCTCTCTCTCCCCTGTCCCCTGCTCCAACCAGGACTGATCACCCCGGTCCGAGCCTGTCCCTCACCCTCCTTCCAGCACCCCAAAACCTCCCTACCTCGACTTCATGTTTCTTACAAGATGGTAGAAGCCACGTGTTACCCCTTTCTCCTGCGGGACAGGACGCGGCCCACATGGCACAACAAGCTGGAGTGCTTTGTTCATATCAGTTTAAAACTCCCGGGTTAGCGTCGGTCCCTCCCCCCGCCGTATCGGGTGTCCCTGCGTCGGCCCTGCCCCCCGCGGGGAGCTCCCACCCGGGCGCGGGCCCTTCCCTCGTTCACCCCCCCCCCCCCCTCCCCGGCGGTGCTACTCCTGCGGCCCCGCTCCTCCCCGGTTCCCACGGCAACGGGGCCGGCCAGCGACAGGCGGGGAGCCGTCCCCGCTGTGCCCGGTCCCGGCCTCAGGCTGCGTGTTCCTCTTCGGGGCCTCGGGCTGCGTGTTCCTCTTCAGAAGAGGAGAGCAGCGATTCTGAAGAGGATCCCTGGCTTGAAATACGCCAGCAAGCCGCGCAGGAGGGACATTGGGGAATAGCAAACAAAATCTCTGTCACTGCTGCCCCAGTGCATTATAACAGGGCTGGAGGGAACCCCCGCTGGGACGCCCTCCCATATGCACAGATAAAAGAGATGTGCAAGGCGGGGAAGGATTTTGGGCGTGACTCCCCTTACTTTAAGAATCTGCTCCAAGCTACTTTTGCTGCAAATGTATTAGTTCCACATGATATAAAAAATCTTATGGCTTGTCTTCTGTTACCGGGGGAATACATGCTGTGGGACAGAACTTGGAGAAAACAATTAAAAGACCTCCCGCAGGTATATCACAGAGATCCCAACAGGGCTCACTTAACACTAGATGATCTTTGCGGGGAAGGAAACCTAGTTAAACCCCAGGATCAGGCGAGACAATTGCCTGAACTGATTTTAGAAGATATCAAAAGAGAAGCTGACAGAGCTTTGCTCTCAACTCCCTCGGACTCCACCCCCTCTCTAAATTTCTCCACCATAAAACAAACTATCGATGAGTCCTTTATAAAATTCTTCAACAGACTAAAAGAGTCAGTTGAAAAGCAAGTTGGGAATTCAGAAGCCCAAAAAGAGCTGCTGTGTGCATTAGCTATGGCAAATGCTAATGAGAGTTGTAAAAAAGTCCTCCGAGCCCTTCCTCTAGACCCAGCCCCCACCCTTGATCAGATGATTGAGGCTTGCACCAAATTAGCATCCCCTGAGGCAACTATAGCCCAAGCAGTTTCACAAGGGGTAGCAGAAGCACTAGCAGCATCACAGAAAATACCTCGTAGATGTTATAATTGTGGAAGTTTTCAACACATGGTCAAAGACTGCCCTGAACCAAAGCATGTTAAGAGAAATACTAACAAGAATACTGAGGCTGTACCCCCAGGCTGTCCCTGCCAGCATCACCATCAGAAGGACCAGGGAAATGGACAGTGAAGCGCAGCACGGCTCCACGCAAAGACACAAATTCTACGGCCGTCTCTCTCTGCCCTGCAACCCCTGCCATGGACTGTAACTGCACACCACACAGCAGAACAGACAAAAGACTCTGTCTTGTAAGTACTGATACACACCACTTCCGCAATGGAAATCAACAACACATATATGTAAATTTTGAAAAACCTTTTGATAAGACTGTGGACATCTTGGTAATCGGGGACACTAAGCATGGTCCACCTGAACTTTCCATTTTACCTGAGGTGCACAAAGTAGACCCCAGTGGACAAGTACAAATTTCTGTCTCCTGTAACAACACTCCCTGGTTTCTATCAAAGGGTCAGGTGGTAGCACAAGCTATCATACTACCTGAAAACCACCCCAGGTGCCACAGAACACCTTCCATATGGTGGGCAGAGGTTGTGGGCGCAGACAAGCCCATGATGCATTGTAAACTACACAATGATAAATCCACTGCTTACCTGACGGGGATGGTAGACACAGGGGCCGATGTAACCATCATTTCTCGAGCAGAATGGCCCCAGGACTGGAAAACCAAACCAGCAGGCGGGAGAATCACAGGCATAGGAGGGTCAGCAACTTCCCAGAGGAGTACAATTAACATCATCATAGAAGGCCCTGAAGGACACACAGCCACCATCCGCCCATACGTAATTGACTCTGGTTTTACCCTCTGGGGCAGAGATCTCCTTACCCAGTGGGGGACTCAGCTGGTAATCCCACCTCCATCTCAGGATTTCTAGTTGGAGCCACTGGGAGATGCTCCACCCTGCCCCTTACCTGGAAGACAAACGATCCAGTCTGGGTGACCCAGTGACCCCTAAGCAAAGAGAAGCTCAGCGCTTTAGAATCCCTAGTAGAACAGCTTGCCAAGGGTCACATTCTACCATCTAATAGCCCTTGGAACTCCCCTGTCTTTGTCATACGGAAACCTGAAAAAGACAAACGGAGGCACCTCCAAGACCTCAGGAAAATCAATGAAGTCATTGAGGATATGGGACCCCTACAGCCTGGCCTGCCCTCGCCCTCAATGCTTCCTAAGAATTGGAAGCTTGCTGTCATTGACATTAAAGACTGTTTCTTCACAATCCCCCTACACCCAAGTGATGCTCCTCGGTTTGCTTTCTCCGTGCCATCCCTAAACCAGGAAGCCCCCCAGCGCAGATACCACTGGTGTGTGTTACCCCAGGGTATGAAAAATTCTCCAACTGTTTGCCAATGGTATGTGGCTCGCATCCTGTCCCCCATCCGCAAAGAGTTTGCACGTTCTATCATTCTCCACTACATGGATGATGTGTTGATTTGTGCACCAAACGATAAATACCTGAACTTAACTCTAGAAAAAACTATTCAAGCCATTGAGAAAGCAGGGTTCGAGATCCAGCAGGAAAAGATTCAGCGTACCTGCCCGTGGACCTACCTGGGACTTCGCATCAGCGAACGGACCATCGTACCCCAGCAGCTCACCATCAAAGACAACCCAAAGACACTCCGGGACTTGCACCAGCTGTGTGGATCTATAAACTGGGTTCGTCCTCTGCTGGGAGTTACTACGGAGGACCTTGCACCACTGTTTAGCCTCCTGAAAGGCTGTGACCACCTGGACTCACGCCGAGTCATCACAGAGGAGGCCCGGGAATCCATCGCTAAGGTACAGCTTGCCCTGTCTTCTCACCAAGCCCATCGGACAAGTCCTGAGTTACCTTTTAATTTCATCGTTCTGGGTGAGTCACCTAGGCTGTATGGACTGATTTTCCAATGGGACACTGCACAAAAAGACCCATTTCTTATAATAGAGTGGATTTTCTTATCACATCAGCCACTCAAAACCATAACAACACGACAAGAACAAGTAGCCCAACTAATTATGAGAGCCAGAGCACGCCTCCGTACCCTTGCAGGGTGTGATTTCACCTGCATCTATCCGTCATTAGAAAATGATTCCTTAGCAAACGTACTCCAAACAAATGAACACCTTCAATTTGCCCTGGATAGTTATCCAGGCAAGATTTCAAATCATCATCCAAAACATAAATTATTCAATTCAGCTTTTCATTTGGCCCCAAAAGAACTTCAAAGTCGAGCCCCTCTCAAGGCTCTAACTGTTTTTACAGATGGCT
Source organism: Lichenostomus cassidix (assembly GCF_008360975.1). NCBI lineage: Eukaryota > Metazoa > Chordata > Aves > Passeriformes > Meliphagidae > Lichenostomus > Lichenostomus cassidix. The sequence goes on from NC_139510.1 coordinate 13,319,201, forward strand.
CCGGGAAGTCACAAAAGTCAGTCGTGACTTGGAAACATCCCGAAACGCAAGTGTGGGAGCATGATGTCCAAATAGTGGAGGGCTCTCCGCAAATTGCGGAGCTATCAGCCGTTGTTAGAGCTTTCGAGATGTTTGAAGAACCTATTAATCTGGTAACAGATTCAGCTTATGTAGCTGGAGCAGTTGCCAGAGCAGAACATGCCTGGCTAAAAGAAGTGTCAAATCCTAAATTGTATAAACTGCTCTCAAAACTTGTTTTTCTGCTTTCCCACAGAAAGCAGCCGTTCTATGTGATGCATGTGAGGTCACACACCGATCTCCCTGGACCAATCGCTGAAGGGAATCGGAGAGCAGACACTCTCGCTATGCCAGTGAAAGCTCCTAACATTCCAGACACCTTTGCTCAGGCAAAGCTGAGCCATCAATTTTACCATCAAAATGTACCAGCACTCATAAGAATGTTTAAACTACCTCGAAACCAGGCAAGGGCAATTGTAGCAACCTGTCCTAGCTGTCAGAGCTACCAAGTGCCATCATTAGGGTCCGGGGTTAACCCCCGGGGTCTAGGCAGTTGCGAAATCTGGCAAACAGATGTAACCCATGTCCCTCAGTTTGGCAAATTAAAATACATACACGTTTCTGTAGATACATTTTCTGGAGCTGTTTTTGCATGTGCCCATGCAGGAGAAAAGGCAAGAGATGTTATAAAGCACTTTCTCCTTGCTTTCTCTACCCTGGGCGTTCCTGCTGAGATAAAAACTGACAACGGTCCAGCATACATCTCTAACAGACTTCAAGAGTTTTTTAGCTCGTGGGGTATCAAACACATTACAGGCATCCCCCACTCCCCCACAGGACAATCCATAATTGAGAGGACCCACCAGACAATTAAGAGCGTCCTAGACCAACAGCAGGGAGGGTCAGAACTCAATTCTCCCATTTTGAGACTCTGCAAAGCCCTTTTCACAATAAATTTCTTAAACAATTTGTTTGAAGAGCCTGACCCCCCTGTGTTCTAGCATTTTACTAATTCAACCCAAGCCAAATTAAAAGAACAACCACCAGTGTTAATCAAAGATCCAGAAAGCCATCGAATATCAGGCCCTTTTTCACTAATTGTATGGGGGAGAGGATATGCTTGTGTTTCCACACCTTCAGGACCCAAGTGGATACCAGGAAAATATGTAAAGCCCTACCTCTGACCATCAGTGACAGCACCTGAGCAGACGAAAGATGACACACCAGACACTGACAAAGAAACCCCAGACAAAGAAACCACTGCCGCTTGGAGAAGACGTCGGCGCAAGATACCAGTGTCTCGGTTTGAAAGACAGGTGTCTGCCAAGAGAGGTTGAACCCTCCCTTAGATCAGAGAATGTGATTTTTTTTTCCCTCCCTCCGAATTATTTAATTTTGTAAATCAAGGGCTTTCAGGCAAAGGTATGGGAAAAAGGAAAATCAGTTCTTTACTAGTATCTGTAAACAAACAATAACAATAATAGCAACCACAACTAGAACCAGAAAACCAATAGCAGATAACTTGTGAGCTGCTGAGCCTTCTCCTGTGTGGTGTAATCACGGTTGCAAGCAGCAGGGGCGCTGTTGAGCTCCCAGCCGGGCAGGGCAGGTGCGATGACTCCCAAGCGACTGCAGGTGGCGCTGTGGCGCAGGGTCAGGTTAGCATCTGGCAGCCAGCGATGGCAGCAGGCTGAGAAATACGCAGGGGAGCGAAAAAGCAGCTTGGAGCAGCGAGAAAACAGGACAGCAGGGGTGGGTGCCGGCTCTCTCTCTCTCTCTTTCTCTCTCTCCCCAGCTAGCGAGGATTTCTGCAGTCACAGCAGACGCCGCGGTCTCGTGCGGCAGAGGGCGGGGACAGGCAGCAGAGGCCGCGGGGCTCTCCCGGCAGCAGCCGCGAGGGAACGCAGCCCGGGGGAAAAACGTGCCCTTCCCCGTGGGGAGAAAGGTTGAATCAAAGCTCACCCAGCCAGGAGAAGAGGAAAAACAGGGCACAGTTGGATTCGCTTTGATCCCAGGCGAAGAGCAGAAAAAGAGAAGCCTCTCCTCTCAGCATCCGAACCACGAGTGAGAGTTCCCAGGGCCGGCTTTTCCCTTACCATGCCCTCCCAAGCACACCTTTGTCTTTTACAAAAGACTTGATGGCTCTAAAACACCCAACTATTTGTTGCTTAGTAACAGGAATGGGAAGAAATTCCAAAGGTACTCAACCCCCGACATCATCCACCCCGAATTTTTTCCCATTCCAACATGTTACATTGAGCTTAAACATTTAAATTATATACACACATGCATTACTCTAATTATATACATATACACATACAGATATGGATACAGGCACAGTGTTATGGGCAGTTCAACCCCAACTAAGGTCTCCCTGAGGTATGCATCGTGTCTCTCCATCCTTTTGCATCACCCACCAGGTACACCCTGGTCCCTGAGCGAAAACAACCCCACGGGTGGGTTTGTCTTTGCTTGAGGCAGAATTAATCCAAACAGTTTTCCCTAGCATGCCTCTCATGTGTACCACTGGAACTTTATCCCCGCCTGCTGTTTGCAGGGGTTCAGATTGGGCAGGGCCAGCTCGGTTGGTGGAACTTCGGGTGTTAACTAGCCAGGTGGCCTTGGCTAAATGCTGTTCCCAACCTTTAAAAGTCCCCCTGCCTAAAGCTTTCAAGGTGGTTTTGAGCAGACCGTTGCATCGCTCCACTTTGCCAGCAGCAGGTGCATAATAAGGAATGTGGTACACCCACTCAATGCCATGTTCCCTAGCCCAGGTGTTTATGAGGCTATTTTTAAAATGAGTCTCATTGTCTGACTCAATTCTCTCAGGGGTACCATGCCTCCACAGGACTTGGTTTTCAAGGCCCAGGATGGTGTTACGGGCAGTGGCGTGAGGCACAGGGTAGGTTTCCAACCACCCCGTGGTGGCTTCTACCATTGTGAGCACATAGTGCTTGCCATGGCGGGTTTGAGGCAGTGTGATGTAATCAATCTGCCAGGCCTCTCCATACTTATATTTAGACCACCTTCCACCATACCACAGGGGTTTCACCCGCTTGGCTTGCTTGATGGCAGCACACGTCTCACAATTATGGATTACCTGGGAGATACAGTCCATGGTTAGATCCACCCCTCGGTCTCGTGCCCACTTGTAGGTGGCATCTCTGCCCTGATGGCCAGAGGCATCATGGGCCCATCGAGCTAGGAACAGCTCTCCCTTGTGTTGCCAATCCAAATCTATTTGTGACACTTTTATCTTTGCAGCCTTATCCACCTGTTCGTTGTTTCAGTGTTCCTCATTAGCTCGGCTCTTGGGGACATGGGCATCTACATGACGGACTTTCACAGGTAGCTTCTCCACCCTTGTGGCAATGTCCCGCCACTCATTAGCAGCCCAAATTGGTCTTCCTCTATGCTGCCAGCTGGCTTTTTCCCACCTTTCCAACCAACCCCATAGAGCATTGGCTACCATCCATGAATCAGTGTAGAGGTAGAGCTTTGGCCACTTCTCTCTTTCAGCAATGTCCAGGGCCAGCTGAACGGCTTTGAGTTCAGCAAGTTGACTCGATCCCACCTCTCCTTTAGCCTCTGCAACCGGTCGTGTGGAGCTCCATACGGCTGCTTACCAATTCCTATTTGCCCCCACAATACGACAGGAACCATCAGTGAACAGAGCGTAGTGTGTTTCATCTTGTGGCAGTTGGTTGTAAGGTGGAGCTTCCTCTGCACGAGTCACTTGTTCCTGCTCCTCTTCATCCGTGAGGCCAAAGTCTTCACCTTCGGGCCAATTTGTAATTATTTCTAAGATCCCAGGGCGATTCGGGTTTCCAATACGGGCGCGCTGCGTAATGAGAGCAATCCATTTGCTCCACGTGGCATCGGTGGCGTGGTGGGTTGAGGGAACCTTTCCCTTGAACATCCACCCCAGCACTGGCAGTCGGGGTGCAAGGAGAAGTTGTGCTTCCGTACCAATTACCTCTGAGGCAGCTTGGACACCTTCATAGGCTGCTAGGATTTCCTTCTCGGTGGGAGTATAGTTGGCTTCGGACCCTCTGTAACTTCGGCTCCAGAATCCCAGTGGTCGTCCTCGAGTCTCGCCAGGCACCTTCTGCCAAAGGCTCCAGGACAGACCATTGCCCCCGGCTGCAGAGTAGAGCACATTCTTCACTTCTGGTCCTGTCCTGACTGGGCCAAGGGCTACTGCATGAGCGATCTCCTGCTTGATCTGAGCGAAGGCTTGTTGCTGTTCAGGGCCCCAGTGGAAATCATTCTTCTTGCGTGTCACCAGGTAGAGAGGACTCACAATCTGGCTGTACTCAGGGATATGCATCCTCCAGAAACCTATGGCACCTAGGAAGGCTTGCGTCTCCTTCTTGTTGGTTGGTGGGGACATCGCTGTGATCTTGTTGATGACTTCGGCAGGAATCTGACGTCGGCCATCTTGCCACTTCACTCCTAGGAACTGGATCTCTTGGGCAGGTCCTTTGACTTTGCTCTTCTTGATGGCGAAGCCGGCTTCCAGGAGAATTTGGATGATTTTCTCTCCTTTCTCAAACACTTCTTCTGCTGTGCTCCCCCACACAATGATGTCGTCGATGTACTGCAGATGTTCCGGAGCCTCACCCTTTTCCAGAGCAGCCTGGATCAGTCCATGGCAGATGGTGGGACTGTGCTTCCACCCCTGGGGCAGTCGGTTCCAGGTATACTGCACGCCCCTCCAGGTGAAAGCAAACTGAGGTCTGCACTCTGCTGCCAGAGGAATGGAGAAAAATGCATTTGCAATGTCAATAGTGGCATACCACTTTGCTGCCTTGGACTCTAGCTCATACTGGAGCTCCAGCATGTCTGGCACAGCAGCACTCAGAGGTGGAGTCACCTCATTCAAGGCACGATAGTCCACAGTCAATCTCCATTCTCCGTCAGATTTGCGCACAGGCCAGATGGGGCTGTTAAAGGATGAGTGGGCCTTGCTGACCACCCCTTGGCTCTCCAGCTCACGGATCATCTTGTGGATGGGAACCACAGCATCTCGATTAGTCCTGTATTGCCGGCGGTGCACTGTCGAGGTGGCAATTGGTACTTTTTGGTCCTCCACCTTCAAAAGTCCAACTGCAGAAGGGTTCTCTGATAGTCCAGGCAAGGTGTTCAATTGCCTCACGCCCTCTGCCACGACAGCAGCTATTCCAAAAGCCCACTTGAGTCCTTTCGGGTCTTTGAAATAGCCGTTACGGAGGAAGTCTATGCCCAGAATACATGGAGCCTCTGGACCAGTCACAATGGGATGTTTTTGCCACTCCTTCCCAGTCAGGCTCACCTCGGCTTCAACCAGGGTCAACTGCTGTGATCCCCCTGTCACGCCAGCAATAGAAATGGATTCTGCTCCCGCAAGTCCCGATGGCATTAGGGTACACTGCGCACCTGTATCAACTAGTGCTTCATATTTTTGTGGCTCTGATGCGCCAGGCCATCGAATCCACACAGTCCAAAAAACACGGTTTTCCCGTACCTCTACCTGGCTAGAGGCAGGGCCCCTCTAGCACTGGTTATCATTCCCTTCCTGGTCATACATTCTAGAGGTTCCTTCAAGGGTATCTGACCCATCATCTTCCCTTCTATTGTACCTAGCAGGTCGGCCATGGGAAGCTGAGGCTACCTTCGCTTTCGCAGAACCCCCTCGGCCAGCATTTCCCTCCTTAAGCTGACGCACCCGTGCTGCCAGGGCAGTAGTGGGCTTCCCATCCCACCTCCTCATGTCTTCCCCATGGTCATGCAGAAAGAACCACAACTCAGCTCGTGGGGTGTACCCTCTCTCCCTAGCTGGGGAACATCGGGCTCTGGTGTTGGGGCCTGTGACTCTCACTGGTGCCACATTGATCCTCCTCATCTCGTCCCTAATCTCCTCCCTCAGGTCCTTCATCTCCTCTCTCATCTCCCTTATCTCTTTCATCTCCTCTCTGAGGTCTTGAACCACAGCAGAGACCTGAGCCTGCATCGGGCCACTGATCACACTTGCATAATACCTGAGCCTGTCAGCTATTGAACCCACCGTCTCTCGATTGTCATCAGCATTAATTGTTGCAAGGAAGGTGGCATGTTGGGGTGGCCCTAGCCTTACAAGGCTCCACAACATTTGCCCGGTGCACCTGACCCTGTCAGGGTCATTTTCGTGCTGTCCATCCCTCCCAAAGAGCACCTCCATTATGGCTGCTTCTCTCAGCCGTTGGATCCCTTCCTCAATGGTCTTCCAGGACATTCTACAGTGGGGATCCTGCATTCTGTCTTTGTGGACAAACTTCTCTCTTACACCCATTAAAAGCCTCTCCCAGAGAGAAAGGGGCCCTGTCTCCCTCGCAAACACTTTGTCAACACCTGGGTCTTGGGCCAACGGTTCCAAATTCTTTGCTTCATTATTATCCAGCTGCACACCTGGGCCCATAAGGTCCCAAACCCGAAGTAACCAGGTTTGGAAAGCTTCGTGCGCCCGTCGCTTAACATCATCTCGCAGATTACAGAGAGTATCGAAGTGGAAGGACTCAGTGATGATTATGGGCTCAGATTCCACTGCTGGTTGTGAGGGCAATGGCTCCCCATCATCATTAACTGGGTGTACTGATTTGGTCTTATACTTTGTACACACCACAGGGGCAACTGCTGCTGGCTGTGGCTGCTCTTGGGATTCAGCTGGAACCTGGATGGTCGTAACATCTGTGGGTTCCACTGCTGCACCATCAGACTCTTTCCCTTTGGGGCGAGGAGAGGGTTTTACACCTGCTAGGGAGATGTATTCCTTCAGCAGCTGGTGTATTCTGTGTATCATCTCCTCCACTAGCACCCCCACCCACTCCAGATGGTTTGTTTCTGAGGCAGGCTGTTGGACAGGGTCAGGCTGTGGGGTATCCCCAGGCTCTGGGACAGCCCCGGGCCCTGTGGCCGCATCCCTATTCCCTGGCACAGCTGTTGGAATGGTTACCCAGGGTATTTTCACCTTATCCCGGAATGCAAAGTAGGATAGACCTATCAGCCACAGCAACATCAGCCACTGTATGATATCATAAGCATTTAGAGAGTTTCCAAACCTTTCGAGCATTAGTTGGGTAGGCCCAAAGTAATGAATAAAAGGTTGAGAAAAACTTCTCCTGGTGTTATCTCCTCACAAAAGGTACCATTACCAAACAAACTCCAAAAACATGTACTGATGGTGTCAAAAAACTGTAAGCCATGTGCCTGCCGTTAAAATGAACTGAAAGATCCAGAAATTCTTCACCCTATTGGCCCATTGTGCAAACTGGATGACAGCCACAATAACCTTAGTTATAGGACCCATGTTTAGGTAGGGAGCTGCAAATGGGAAAAATGTGGTCACAATTATGTGCCAACCAAACCAGGGTATACTCAGCATAGTACCACTTAATGAGGTTTTCATCTTCACCACACTAAGATAGGTCTCACAGAAACTGTTATTCCTTTTTCTTCCAATGCCCTCAGGCCCCACATTGGGCGCCAAGATCTGTCTTGGTTTGAAAGACAGGTGTCTGCCAAGAGAGGCTGAACCCTCCCTTAGATCAGAGAATGTGATTTTTTTTTCCCTCCCTCCGAATTATTTAATTTTGTAAATCAAGGGCTTTCAGGCAAAGGTATGGGAAAAAGGAATATCAGTTCTTTACTAGTATCTGTAAACAAACAATAACAATAATAGCAACCACAACTAGAACCAGAAAACCAATAGCAGATAACTTGTGAGCTGCTGAGCCTTCTCCCGTGTGGTGTAATCACGGTTGCAAGCAGCAGGGGCGCTGTTGAGCTCCCAGCCGGGCAGGGCAGGTGCGATGACTCCCAAGCGACTGCAGGTGGCGCTGTGGCGCAGGGTCAGGTTAGCATCTGGCAGCCAGCGATGGCAGCAGGCTGAGAAATACGCAGGGGAGCGAAAAAGCAGCTTGGAGCAGCGAGAAAACGGGACAGCAGGGGCGGGTGCCGGCTCTCTCTCTCTCTCTCTCTCCCCAGCTAGCGAGGATTTCTGCAGTCACAGCAGACGCCGCGGTCTCGTGCGGCAGAGGGCGGGGACAGGCAGCAGAGGCCGCGGGGCTCTCCCGGCAGCAGCCGCGAGGGAACGCAGCCCGGGGGGAAAACGTGCCCTTCCCCGTGGGGAGAAAGGTTGAATCAAAGCTCACCCAGCCAGGAGAAGAGGAAAAACAGGGCACAGTTGGATTCGCTTTGATCCCAGGCGAAGAGCAGAAAAAGAGAAGCCTCTCCTCTCAGCGTCCGAACCACGAGTGAGAGTTCCCAGGGCCGGCTCTTCCCTTACCATGCCCTCCCAAGCACACCTTTCTCTTTTACAAAAGACTTGATGGCTCTAAAACACCCAACTATTTGTTGCTTAGTAACAGGAATGGGAAGAAATTCCAAAGGTACTCAACCCCCAACAACCAGTCACGTGAACAGCTATTTGTGCCACCTTCAGTTCCCCAAACCCACAAATCCCTTATCTGTTACCCTCATGTGTTTCCCTAACCTTCTACCCTATTAGCCGTGTGTTATGAGAAAAAAAGGGGGGATGAGAGGGGAAAAAGAAAAAAGTAACAGAAAACCATCTTTTAATGATCTTTGCTTGGAATCCCATCCCAGTTCCGGGGGGGGTCGTGCACTCTCGGCAGGCTTTCTGTACTGGCACCCAACCAAACCCAAATTCTATATTGGAGAAACCATACTTGATTGGCCCGCCAAAAAAGAAATATACAACAATTAGATTCAAATTGTGATAGCGAAGTTATCAATTGGTCATTTTCTAAAAGGATTGCTGCATCATTTTTCCTGCCTGGAATAGCGGCAGCAAAAGCCTTGGGTGAACTTAGCCACCTTGAGTGCTTGCTCGGAAAGCATGCTAACCTAACCTCGAGTGCCCTCTCTCAACTTCTTGAAGATAAAGAAACCACCAGGCATGCAACACTGCAAAATAGAGCAGCCATCGACTTTCTTTTATTGGCCCATGGACATGGCTGTGAAGAATTCGAGGGGCTGTGTTGCTTTAACCTGTCATCTCATAGCCAGAGCATCCACGCGACGATACAGAAAATAAAGGATCAAATCAAAGAACTAAAGACAGAAAAAAGAAGCAGACTGGATCGGCGATCTTTTTGGACAATGGGGACGTCAAGGATGGCTAACATCCTTAGTCAAAGCTGGACTGTGGGTGATCCTAATAATTTTCCTTGTTCTAAGCTTGTTCGGTTGCCTCAAGAAGTGTTTAACTAAGCAAGTAGGGGAGGCCTTTCCTTTAAATAAGGAAGGGGGAGATGTGGTGGTGGATAATACCACCTCAGGAACTGCTGGGAAGCCAAGTGGTTCCAGTACAGCAGGGTTTCACTGGTGGGAAAACATCCCTGTCCAATTAACATAAGTCCCTCCCCAAATTATGTAAATCCCCCTGGCTGTAACCTAACCCCTGACTCCATCTCTCCCTTCTCCCCATTGGTTGTGGTGTTCCCCCTGCCTCCTCTCCCCTGACCCCAGGTGATCCCTATATCTAGGGACACCTGGGTCTCCTCTTCCTCTTTCACCCTGGAACCTCTTCGGAATAAATATCTGGAACATCCAGCTGATTGAGCCTCTGGATTCTTTGTCTCTGGTAACGCGTGAGCTATCCAGCTCTCTGGGTGAGTGAGAATCTGTGCCTTACACCGGCACGGGTGTGAGTAGGGTCTTTCTGTACAGCACCAGAGCAGTGCTGGCTGGAGTGATCTCTCAATAGCATTAGAGACACTTTCGGTAAACACAGAGGCCTGTTTCCACCCCTCCTTCCCCCCACTGCGTTATAACTGGAACCACAATGAAGAGGCAGGAAGAGAGCATATGATTGATTATCATAGCCTAATAATCAAAGGAATAAAAGAGGCAGCACCCTGGGGACAAAATTTTAGCAAAGCCTTTGATGGGCGGCAAGGAAGGGAAGAAACTCCAATGGATTTATTAGAGAGTGTGGCAGCACAGATTCTTTCCCACGGGAATTTTTCTCTTCTTCTTTTATGTTTTCTAAATAAAGATAAAGTTTCATGTTATTGAAGGTGGCTCTTGGAAACCGGTGCTCAAACGCCTGGGCCAATCAATCCCTGGGGGGTGGATGATTCTTGGCCAATCCGAATAGCCTTCTCACATGTATATAAATCTGTTAATTATTTAATAAATTTAGTCATTTTAGCACTCTCTGATGACGTGGGACTCTTCACTCCACTATCGGTCAAACAGCGACACCCTACCATGCACCAGCTGCCGGGAAAGTTGAACAGTGCAACGGACTACTTAAGACAACTTTGAAGGCACTTGGCGAGGGGACCTTCAAAATTTGAGAACTGAACTTAGCAAAGGCCACCTGGATGGTAAACACAAGAGGCTCCATCAATCGAGCCAGTCTTGCCCAGTCCAAACCTTTGCACACAGTGGACAGAGATGAAGTTCCTGTGGTATACATGAGAGGTATTTTAGGAAAGACTGTTTGGATTAGTTCCACCTCAGGCAAAGGCAAACCCATCCGTGGGATTGTTTTTGCTCAAGAACCTGGTTACACTTGGTGGGTGATGCAGGCAGATAGGGAAACCCGTTGTGTACCACAAGGAGACCTAATCTTAAGTGAGAACTGTGTGTAGAAATTAGGTGATGATGTAGATGGCAATAGAATAAGGGGTAGATAATGTCCTAGGTTACAATTGTCATACATGGGAGACACGAGTTTTATGAGTTTCTGCTGTTTGCTCAGGCTTTTAGCAGCAGGCAGTAACTTTTATCAGGGTGGCTAGCACCCCAAGACTTGGTCTCATTCGCAAGGTTCTTTGATAATGGCCGATTTGTCGAATATGATATAAATTACCATTTATTAGTGTCTCGGTTTGAAAGACAAGTGTCTGCTAAGAGAGGTTGAAACCTCCCTTAGGACAGAGAATGTGATTTCCCCTCCCTCCGAATTATTTAATTTTGAAAATCAAGGACTTTCAGGCAAAGGTATGGGAAAAGGAATAACAGTTCTTTACTAGTATCTATAAACAAGCAATAACAATAATAGCAACCACAAATAGAACCAGAAAACCAATGGCAGATGACTTTTGAGCTGCCGAGCCTTTTCCCGTGTGGTGTAATCCAGGTCGCAAGCAGCAGGGGGGCTGTTGAGCTCCCAGCCAGACAGGGCAAGTGCGATGACTGCCGAGCGGCTGCAGATGGCACTGTTGAGCTCCCAGCCGGGCAGGGCAGGTGCGATGACTGCCGAGTGGCTGCAGGTGGTGCTGTGGCACAGGGTCAGGTCAGCCTCAGGCAGCTGGTGATGGTGGAAGAGGCCAAGAAAAGCAGGCAGCGCAGCAAACAGCGGCAGAGGGGAGCAAGGGGCTGGCTCTCCCGGCTAGCCAGCGAGGTAGCAAGGGCTCCGCGGTCACAGCAGACACCGTGGTCTCGTGCAGCAAAGCGGGGCAGGCAGCAGGGGCAGCCGGACTTCCCCGGCAGCTGCTGCGAGAGAACGCAGCCAGGGAAGTGCGCACTTCCCAGTGGGAAAGAGGTTGAATCAAAGCTCACCCAGCCAGGAGGAGAAAACAGAGCACAGTTGGATTTTTCCGCGGTCGCAGCCAGAGGCAAGGAGCAGCCTCTCCTCTCGGTGTCCGAACGAGAGCCACTTCCAACAGACAGCTCCTTCCTTCTCCTGCCCTGCCCAGCATACCCCTTTGTTTCTTACAAAAGACTTGATGGCTCTAAATCACCCAGCGATTTGTTGCTTAGTAACAGGAATGGGAAGAAATTCCAAATGTACCCAACCCCCGACAATTAGACACAGAAAATAACAGACACAAAGACTTAGAACAAATTTACATACTTACATAGGAATGGCATAATTGCAACAACTGCAAAATAGCTAAAAACTGCAATTATGGAAAGAAATTATTTCAAAAACTACTAATAGCTAAAATTGCATTTTATGGAAAGGTACCTTTTCTTATTATTAATAGCTAGCGAGAATAATAAAACTTTGGAACTTCATGTATCTTACCAGCCAATTGGTGAAGAAATATACTTCGGAATCCTTTCATACAATTCCCAGGAAAGTAACCACAGTCTGCATCCACACTCTGGGGAGAAGTCCTTCACACATCTTCAGAGTGTGTGTAAGAAAACCTCTATCTCTGGGATATTTTCGTGAGTTTTTAAAGTAGTAAAAGCGTGACTTTGGGCACATATTGATTTCTTTGGGTTTTTTTTTTTTTGCATCCCCTCTTTATGAATTCAAGGTTAGAGGTCTCAGGCCTTCAGGTGCCACAAGATAACCTCCTGCTGGGCTTCTGACCCCACCGGAGTTATCTGTGTTCCGCCATGAAGCAGGAGAGAGGGGAGGGGGAGGACATCTTGCCACAAAAATATAGATGTTTTTAGTATTCTATTACCACAAGTTGTGGGGCACTGATTGTTATCTCCTGCTATGACTCACCCCTGATAATGAGTGATAGGCCATCAAGAACCCACCCCATGACTCATGGATTTATCTTATCCTATTTTGAGATGCTCTGCCCAGGAGGGAGGAGCCAAGCATTCCCAACTGGATATAACCTGGCTTTGGAACTGCACAAGGCAGCCCTGTCTACTGGATTCCCAGACGACAAGAGCTACCACTGGACCTTCAGGTAGAGACCAGCCCTTCCACAGGATCACCGCTTCAACCTAACTACTTTACTTGGACTGCTACCACCACCCAAACAGGGTGTCAGGTTGTATCTGACTCTGTCAGTGTTTTTTCTTGTATTATTGCATTTATTTTTAATTTTCCTATTAATATTATAATCCTGACTTGTTATCTCCCACTGGTTTGTTTTCAAACTAACACAACAAGCCCTATGAGGAATGACTGAGGGAGCTGGGGTTATTTAGCCTGGAAAAAAGAGGACTCAGAGGAGACCTTATCACTCTCTACAACTATTTGAAGGGTGGCTGTAGTCAGGTGGGGGTTGGTCTCTTTTTCCAGGCAGCAACTGACAGAAAAAGAGGACACAGTCTCAAGCTGCATCAAGGGAAATTTAGGTTAGTTATTAAGAAAAGGTTTTTTATTGAAAGAGTAATAAAGTTTTGGAATTGTCTGCCCGGGGAGGAGGTGGAGTCACCATCCCTGGATGTGTTTAAAAAAAGATTGGACATGGCACTCAGTGCCATAGTTTAGTTGAGGTGGTGTTAGGGCATGGGTTGGGCTCAGTGATATTGGAGGTCTCTTCCAACCCTGTGATTCTGTGTGACCTGACCATGGAGGCCATTACACAAGGTATCCACCAATGTGAAAGGTGCTGCCATCAAGTGAGCCACGTGAGTGAAGTCTCCTTGGAATAGAGGGCAGTGGCTGAGTTTCCTATTGGTGAGGCCTGGTAAATTGACTACATTGGGCCATTGCCACAAACACACCAAGGCAAGAGTTACATACTTACCATGGTAGAGGCAACAACTGGCTGGCTGGAAACATACCCAGTAAACCATGCCACTCCTCAGAACATGATCTCAGGCCTTGAGGGACACATTTTGTGTTGACATGGTGCCCCAGAGAGAATTGAGTCCCACAACAGGACTCATTTTCAAAACAGCCTCATAAATTCTTGGGCAAAGAAACATGGTATTGAGTGGATATATCACATCCCTTATCATCCATAGACCTCTGGATAGATTGAAAAGTATGATGGACTGTTGAAAACTATGTTAAGAGCATTAAGTAATGGGGAATGGAAGCATTGGGATGCAAATTTAGCAGAAGCTACTTGGCTGGTCAACACTAGGGGATCTGCTAACTGCCCTAGTCCTGCCCAAACTAAACCCCTACATACTGTGGGAGAAGATAAGGTGCCTGCATTACACATAGGGAAGTGGCTGGGGAAGGTGGTGTGGTTTTCTCCTCCCATGGGAAAAGGCAAACCCATTTGTGGAATTGTCTTTGCCCAAGGGCCTGGGCGTACTTGGTGAGTAATGCAGAAGGATGAGGAGACCAGGTGTGTGCCTCAAGGAGATTTAACCTTGAGGGAGAAATCTGTGGTGTAAGTTGTATGTTGAAGGAAGTAAAGTAGCAGGAGTAACAAACCAACCAAGAGCGAATTTTCAAGGAGCAAGGACAATGCGATGACAACCCGAGGTAGGCTGGTGTCAGTGCCTAATGATCAAATGTACTGCTTCTCCTGTCCTGACCACTCACCCTGATGGAATGGAGATCTGGAGGAATGAAGGAAGCCCATGAAATGGGGAAATAATATCTTTCAAAGCACAGGGGATAGTAGTTAATGAAAATGTATGTTTGGTATAGAGATGGTTTAAGGATGTAGTTTAAGTTGTATATGTGGGTAAGAAAGGATTCCAGTAATGAGGAAAAAATACAATGGAAAAGTTAGAACATGTATAGATTATGTGGGATCTGAGTACAATGCAAATGGTATGGAATAAGGGGAGTGCTGCCAGAATGATTTTTGCTTTTATATTTCCTTCATATATATTTGTAGCTCTGTAGCCTATTATTGTATTCATAGCCTATTCCCAGTACTTTTCCCTACCCTTTCCCTAGGCAGAAAGACAAAACATATTCCAGAGCTCCAAGCCCTGGAAGGTACAAGGCCCCTATCCTATCTTGGTTCTTCCTGGCAACAAAGGTTGAAACCAGCTCTTTGAAACACATTTTTATAAACAAAGTTTAGTTTCCATCTGAGGGGGAAGGATTTAGAGATGGTTGAACGGGGGGAGAATTACCTCACCTCTTATGTCTCTAATTGGTGATTTTTGTTAAATATGCTAATTTGCTAAACTTATAAAACTGAATTCACCCCACGTGGGGGTGAGCATTTGTGGGTATTTTCCATATCTGCCCCTTGAAGGCCTCCAATAAAAACCAGCCTTTATATTACCTCCTATACTAATATTATCGTGAAAGTGTGTTGTTTCATTTCTAGGTTCATTAAGGCATCAGTAGAAGATTGTATTGAGTCTGACTGAGATAGAGTTCTATTTTTTTCCTTAGCAGCCCTCACAGTGCTGTGCTTTGCAATGGTAGCTGGAAGGGTGTTGATAACATGTTGCTGTTGAGCCGCTAGCAGAGAAAGGACCCGGGTTCTCAGTGTGGCAAGAAAAGAGAGATTTATTATTTTGATTCCAACTTATATAGACTTTTCAGAGGTCACCCAGATTGGTCAGTCAGAAACCTCCCCCTAGGCCTGATTGGCCAGGCCTGAACTGTCCAAATCTCGAGACACTGTTTCAATAACATCCAAACTTTATCTTTGTTTATAAAACACAGGAGAAAGTTCTCATGGGAAAGACCTGTGCTAGCCACAATAACACACCAATGTTTTGGCTACTGTTGAGCAGCGCTGTCCCTCTAACATTCCTTCTCCCCATCAGGAGGCTGGGAGTGTGCAAGATCCTGGGAGGGGACACAACCAGGCCAGCTGACTCAAATTAACCAAAGGGATATTCCATACCATATAACTTCAGCTCATATATAAAAGCTAAGGGAGAGAGAAGGAACAAGGGGCATTCATTATTCTATAATGTTTGCCTTCTGGAGCAACCCCTACACATGCTGAAGCCCTCCTTCCAGGGAAGTGTCTAAACGTGGCTTGCTGATGGGAATAAGAGATTAACTTTTTTCTCTTTGTTTTATGCATGTGCAAACTTCTGCTTGTTTTTTTTCCTTTGCTTTAGTGAGCTGCCTTATCTCAGCCTACTAGTTGTTTTCTATCTTATTCTCTTCCCTTTCTCACTGGGAAGGGGAGTGATAGAGTGGATTAGTCGGTACCTGGCATCCAGTCAAGGTCAAACCACTACAGTCATTCACTTGACCCATGAGTTTTTTCACCTTCCTTCTATTTTCTCCCCATCTCATAGGAGAGGTGAGTGAGCAAGAGGTAGGATAGGTGTTCGACTGCTCTCCAGGGTCAGCCTACTACAGTAGTTTTTGATGCCCAACATAGGGCTTGAGATAATGAGAATTTTGATCTGTGCATGTTAGTCATTGTAGCTGTTAATTGTCAAGCTTCTGTGTGGACCACTGAGCTTGATTGTTTTACTGCATAATAGAATCTAGGGCTGCTTTCAGCTCTTGCTGTTTTCCTGATGCCTATAGCTTTGATTTGCTGTGCATGGGAAATTTTTGAGAAAAAAATGGCCATGCAATTGGCCATGGTATTGATGCCCTTCCTGTGCTTCCCTCCTACAGAGAAATTAAAATTATACCTCCCATTTCTCCTCCGGGATTGTTCTGGATAATTTTGTTGCATGGGCTCCTGATGTTCTTGCACATCCTTTTATAAGCAGCTTGATCCTGTTATTTAACACTGTTGGCTTATTGTTGAGTTTGTGGAACTTAGTTTCATCCTGGCATATGAGAGGGCAACTTGTTAATGAGGAAACAAGGAAATGTGCTCTGAGGTGGTTGATCCTTGGATGTCAGGGTGTATGGAAGGATTTGAGCTGGTGTTTAGGGTGGTGTCCTGGTTCTGGCCAGGATGGGGTTAGTTTTTGCAGTAGCCAGGAGGGACATGGCTAGGACCCGGAGGTTATTCTATACCACCTCATGTCATTGCCAGGGGCAGGGGGAAGGGATTCTCTTCTGGAGAGAAGGGGTGTCCCGGGTTAATGATAAAACTCTCCTCCGAGAGCGAAGGGCCCCGACACCCCCTCCCCCACCCACAACAGAACCTCTTAGATGGAAGTGAAGAAAAAACTATTTATTTAACTAAACCACGCAGAGTGCCCTGCTAGGCACAGGGGAAGGGGAAAACTAAGGTGAAAAGGAGTTATTCAACCTGATTAAAAAGTCCTTTTCCTCAGACGAAGCCCCTCTCCTCCTCGTCCCCCCCTGGGGCCGGGTGGAGCTCCCTGGAGAGCTCTGCTGTCCTCTGGCCCTCCTGGGTCTCCGGGTGACAAAGCAGATTGAAGAAAAGGGGTCCAAATGAGGAAAAAGAAAAATAAAAAAAAGAACCGGAACAGAGCTCACTCCGACCGCTGTCCAGCGCGCAGTCTCTGCCGAGTGAAGAATCCTCCCCCGAAGCGAGGCTTGGGGAAAAAGTTTTCAAAACAACCCGCGTTTCTCTCTGCAGCTGAGTGTAGTTAAAGCGACAGGACCACACTTTTTTTTACACATTTTTTTTCTTGGGCATATAAGCCAACGATAGGGGATAAAGGATTATCATAACATCAATCCAAGACATTCCACCCCTTATTCCATAGCGTTGGCTTAAAGCCCACCCTAACGTCTTCCAACTTTAAACACACACATATATATACACACATATATACATACATACACATATACATATATACATATATACACATAACTATGTACAAATAATGTCATTCAGTAAACAGTGAGATGTTGCCATCCCAACCTAACATGTGGCCTTCACCCAAAATTAAATTTCCCTGAGGGACACATCGTGTTTTTCCATCTTCCTGCATTATCCACCAAGTACACCCTGGTCCCTGAGCAAAGACAACCCCACAGATGGGTTTGTCCTTATGTGATGTAAAATTAATCCAGACAGTTTTCCCTAACAAGCCTCTGGCATGTACTGCTGGGACCTTATCTCCATCCACTGTATGTAGAAGCTCAGATTGGGCAGGACCTGCTTGGTTGATGGAGCCTCGGGTATTGACTAACCAGGTGGCCTCTGTTAAATGTCGCTCCCAATTCTTATAAGTTCCCCCACCCACTGCCTTTAGGGTGGTTTTTAACAGTCCATTATACCATTCCACTTTGCCAGCGGCAGGTGCATGATAAGGAATGTGGTACACCCACTCAATGCCATAGTCTCTAGCCCAGTTGTTTATGAGGCTATTTTTAAAATGAGTTCCGTTATCTGACTCAATTCTCTCAGGGGTACCATGCCTCCACAGGACTTGGTTTTCAAGGCCCAGGATGGTGTTACGAGCAGTGGCGTGAGGCACAGGGTAGGTTTCCAGCCACCCCGTGGTGGCTTCTACCATTGTGAGCACATAGTGCTTGCCATGGCGGGTTTGAGGCAGTGTGATGTAATCAATCTGCCAGGCCTCCCCATACTTATATTTAGACCACCTTCCACCATACCACAGGGGTTTCACCCGCTTGGCTTGCTTGATGGCAGCACACCTCTTCACAGTCATGGATAACTTGAGAGATGCAGTTGATGCCTGATAGGTTTTTTGTATTTTTTATTTTACTTTTATACTCTCTTTATATATATATCCTTTATATATAACCTTTTACCCTTCCCCGTTCCTGTACTTTTACTCCCTGTATCTTAACCCTACATTCTATCACCCTAGTACCCCTTGCCCTGCTCAGAATCCTTTGGGAAAACGAAACAAACCCTCAATCTCAAAAGCATGACGCACAACCTTGAACAGGGCCCCCATCACTGAGACATGTTTTTTGTAAACTAAGTAGCAATCTTTTGGGGGGGGGCAATTTTAATAAGGGAGCAGTTACTTCATTTGTTAGACTTCTTATTGGAGACTTTTAGATAGGTATTCTAATCTAGGCTGTCCATAAATTGTATACGGAGGATATTGTCGGGGCTTTTGGGTTTTGGCCTTTGGGCTGGCCTTTAGGGCTTGCTTGTTCGTCGGTGTGCATCTGAGATCCTATTAAACCAAGGTAAGACCACTATCCCATACTGTGTGTCTGCGTCTTAAAATTTTTCTAGCAATTTAAGGCATCACAGTCCATGGTTAGATCCACCCCTCGGTCTCGTGCCCACTTATAGGTGGCATCTCTGCCCTGATGGCCAGAGGCATTATGGGCCCATCGAGCTAGGAATAAATCTCTTTTATGCTGCTAATCTAAGTCTACCTGGGACACCTTTATCTTTACAGCCTGATCTACCTGTTCGTTGTTTCGGTGTTCCTCATTAGCTCGACTCTTGGGGACATGGGCGTCTACATGGCGGACCTTCACAGGTAGTCTCTCTGCCCGGCTAGCGATGTCTTTCCACTCTTCAGCTACCCAAATTGGTTTTCCCCTACGCTGCCAACCAGCCTTCTTCCACTTTTCCAGCCAACCCCATAGAGCATTGGCTACCATCCATGAATCAGTGTAGAGGTAGAGCTTCGGCCATTTCTCTTTCAGCAATGTCCAGGGCTAACTGAACGGCTTTGAGCTCAGCGAATTGACTCAATCCACCCTCTTCTTCCCTAGCTTCTGCAACCCGTCGTATGGGGCTCCACACAGCTGCTTTCCATTTTCGTTTTGTCCCTACAAGACAACAGGAACCATCAGTGAAAAGAGCGTAGCGTGTTTCGTCTGCTGGCAGTTGGTTGTATGGTGGAGATTCCTCTGCACGAGTCACCTGTTCCAGCTCCTCTTCCTCAATCAGACTAAAATTTTCACCTTCAGGCCAATTTGTAATTATTTCCAAAATCCCAGGGCGATTTGGGTTTCCCATACGGGCACGCTGTGTGATAAGGGCAATCTATTTGCTCCATGTGCCATTGGTGGCATGATGAGTAGAGGGAACCTCTGCTTTAAACATCCACCCCAGCACCGGTACTCGAGGTGCCAGGAGGAGTTGTGCTTCTGTGCCAATTACCTCTGAGGCAGCTTGGACTCCTTCGTATGCTGCTAAGATTTCTTTCTCTGTTGGGGTGTAGTTGGCTTCAGACCCTCTGTAACTTTGGCTCCAGAATCCCAATGGATGACCCCGAGTCTCACCAGGTACCTTCTGCCAAAGGCTCCAGGACAGACCATGGCTCCCATCTGCAGAGTAAAGCACATTCTTTACTTCTGGTCCTGTCCTGACTGGGCCAAGGGCTACTGCATGAGCAATCTCCTGCTCGATCTGGGTGAAAGCTTGCTGTTGTTCAGGGCCCCAGTGGAAATCATTTTTCTTACGGGTAACCAGGTAGAGAGGGTTCACAATTTGGCTATACTCAGGAATGTGCATTCTCCAAAAGCCTATAACTCCCAGGAAAGCTTGCGTCTCTTTCTTGTTGGTTGGTGGGGACATTGTGGTGATTTTATTGATAACCTCAGTAGGAATCTGACACCGTCCATCTTGCCACTTCACTCCTAGGAACTGGATCTCTTTGGCAGGCCCTTTGACTTTGCTCTTTTTTATAGCGAAACTGGCTTCCAGGAGAATCTGGATGATTTCTTTTCCTTTCTCAAATACTTCTTCTGCTGTGTCCCCCCACACAATGATGTCATCAATGTATTGCAAATGTTCTGGAGCCCCACCCTTTTCCAGAGCAGCCTGGATCAGTCCATGACAAATGGTGGGACTGTGTTTCCACCCCTGGAGCAATCGGTTCCATGTGTACTGCACGCCCCTCCAGGTGAAAGCAAACTGAGGTCTGCACTCTGCTGCCAGAGGAATGGAGAAAAATGCATTTGCAATGTCAATAGTGGCATACCACTTTGCTGCCTTGGACTCTAGCTCATACTGGAGCTCCAGCATGTCTGGCATGGCAGCACTCAGAGGTGGAGTTACCTCATTCAAGGCACGATAGTCCACAGTCAATCTCCATTCTTCAGATTTTCGCACAGGCCAGATGGGGCTTTTAAAGGATGAATGGGTCCTGCTGACCACCCCTTGGCTCTCCAGCTCACGGATTAGTTTGTGAATGGGAATCACAGCATCACGAGTTGTCGGGTACTGTCGGCGGTGCACAATCGAGGTTGCAATCGGTACTTGTTGCTCTTCCCCTTTCAGGAGTCCTACTGCAGATGGGTTCTCTGACAGTCCAGGCAAGGTGTTCAATTGCTTAATGCCTTCTGTCTCTACAGCAGCTATCCCAAATGCCCACTTGAGTCCCTTTGGGTCTTTGAAATATCCATTTCAGAGGAAGTCTATACCCAAAATACATGGAGCCTCTGGGCCAGTCACAATGGAATGTTCTTTCCACTCTCTTCCAGTCAGGCTCACCTCAGCTTTCACCAGGGTCAAGTCTTGTGATCCTCTTGTCACCCCAGAAATAGAAACAGGTTCTGTCCCTACATGTCGCGATGGGATTATCGCACATTGTGCACCAGTGTCAACTAAAGCCTCGTATTCTTGTGGCTCTGATGTGCCAGGCCACCGAATCCACACTGTCTAAAAAATACGGTTTTCCCTGGCCTCTACCTGGATAGAGGCAGGGCCCCTCTAACCATGGTGGGTATTCGTGTTAGAGGTTCCTTCAAGGGAATCAGACATGTTGAGTAGAGCTACTTCCCTTCTGGTGGAGTTCCCTCTCTGAGTCTTGCCCTCCTTCAATTCACGCACTCATCGTGCCAGGACAGTAGTGGGTTGTCCATCCCACCTGTTCATGTTTTCTCCACTGTCACACAGGAAATACCACAACTCATGTCGAGGGATATATCCAGTTCTCATAGCTGAGGAGCGTCTGCGTGGGGTAGCAGAACCTCTGGTCTGTACTGCCGAAATTTGGAGAAAGCTGTCTTTAATCTCTTTACTGGGTTTCTCATGATTCTTCTCTATCTTATTTTCTAGTTTCTGCAGATTGTTTTCCACAGCTGAGATTCTTGCATTCATTGGGCTATGCATGACATCTGCATATGCTCGGAGCTTCCTTGTCATATCACGCACGGTTTCATGCCCGTCATCTTGCTTCATAATGGCTAAAGCAGAAGCATACTCTGATGGCCCAAGCTTTAGGAGTTTCCGCCACATCACAGGTGTACATTCTATCCTATCTGGGTCCATAATCGGATCTGGGTTTGCTATGTCTTCTGAGAAGACAATCTCTACCACTGCCATTTCTCTCAAGCATTGAATCCCTTGTTCTATGGTTCTCCACTGGGTTTGTTGCGAATAGAGATCGTCGGGATGTAGGTATCTGTCCCTCGCAGCTCTGATAGCTCGTCTCCAGAGGCTGCTGCAGTCAGGCCCATCTCGTATAGTTTGGTTGATATCTGGGTCACGTGACACAGTCCCTAAATGCCTTGCCTCAGTAGGATCTAGAAGTGTAACATCGCCTGCGGCATCCCAAAGACGGACTAACTAACTAATTACAGATTCATCATCTTGTTGGACATAATCTTTTCTTAGGCTGTGAAGGTCTCTCACATTCATGGATTCAACAATGACTTCTGACTCAGTTGCTGACCTTGAGGGTCCCTCCCCACTGTCATCTGGGCGATTAGTCTTAACTTGGGCTTTCCTGCTCCTCGTAACAGGAGCAACTGCCACTGGCTTAGGCTCCCTTACTTCCTGTTCTATAATATCCAACAGCGTACGATAAGCATATGCCAGGGCCCAACATATTTGTGGCAGGACAAACACCTCCCCCCTTCTCTCTCTCCCTGATTGCTGGCCGAGATCAATGGCTCAGATTAAGTCAATAGCTTAACCCGGACTATCAATGCTGGCATCTGGAACTCAGAGTGAGACACTGAGAGAATGTCAATAATTTTCAAGTGACCGCAAATACACACTCTTTTTCCCTATAAAACACCATGAAAAACTCAGCAAAAGTAGAAGCTTTCTACATGGACATTGGAACGTGAAAAAGCTTTCTCCCCAGGGTCTGGACGCAGCCCTGTGGTTACTTCCCTGGGATTGAGTGAGGAAGTCTTAATGTATTCCAGCTCCAAATTGAGTATTGGTAAGATCATTGACTTTCCTAAATTGTATTATTCCGGCTAACTTATAGGTACCTTTCTTAACTTGCATTTCAGCTAGCTCAAGCAAGCAGTTCTTAACTTGCATTATAGTTCAAGCAAGCATTTTTTGCATTTTTAACTATTTTTATAGTTCAAGCAAGGTTTTACCCCATAATTGCATTTTTAACTATTGTAGTGTTGCAATTATGTATTCATTGTGTGTTTATGTGTGTCAATCTGTTCTATGTTTGTTTGTTTGTTATGTTCTGTGTCAAATAAATGGTATTTTTAGACAAATCGGCCAGATATCAAAGAATCTTGCGAACGGGACTAAGTCTTGAGGAACTATCTTAAAGTCTGTCAAACTATAAAAACACATAAAACTCCTGTCTCCCATGCAAGACAATATTGCACTGCAGTTGTCTCTGCACTTCTCTTTCAGATACTTCCCCACCTCAGCTGGTCTCAGGATTTGTCCAGGGGGAAATTCCCAGTCTATTGGGTCAGAGAATTTCTTTAAAGTTTTACCTATGTCCTCCCATACTCCACACCATTCAAATTTCCTCACATCTGGATTAGGTGCCTGCTCCTGCTAAGCCACTCTGGACTTCTCAGCCCTCATTCTGGTAAAGCTGGACATCATATACATGGAACCTACCAGGTAAAGCACCTGTACTACCAAGTTAAGGGTCTCTTTAACATCCAGGGGAAACTGAATATTCTCAAAAGAAGATATACCAGATTTAAAGGGAAAGAGATGGGTGAGGAGCCAGGAAGCTTCACCCTCTACTTCTCTAGCAGGTTGGGTAATATTACTAACAAAACTCCAAAACAGGTTACTAAAACTAGAGGAGGAAAGTAACAGAGCATGTACATCTTTAACTGTTTCCCATACCTTCTTACAGATCGTCAGTATCATGCACACTACTATAACAAGCCGGAGTCGTGTCCCTGATTGGTGGAAATTATACATTAGGGACGAGATTGCCCCTACCTGTTGGTAGGGAAACAAACCTATGTGCCAAACAGACAGTATTACATCAAACAACCTCCCATCAAACAGCATAGTGACTACTGATAGCTGTAATTCAATACCAAGCGTTTAAAACCAGAATGCAATTATTAGGGTTTTTTTCTTCACTTTCTCTAACCCCACAAAAGGTGTAGAACAAGTAATCAAGGCCCCCTAAGTCGGGCACCAAAATATTGTCCCGGGTTAATGATAAAACTCTCCTCTGAGAGCGAAGGGCCCCGACACCCCCTCCCCCACCCACAACAGAACCTCTTAAATGGAAGTGAAGAAAAAACTATTTATTTAACAAAACCACGCAGAGTGCCCTGCTAGGCACAGGGGAAGGGGAAAACCAAGGTGAAAAGGAGTTATTCAACCTGATTAAAAAGTCCTTTTCCTCAGACGAAGCCCTCTCTCCTCCTTGCCCCCCCCTGGGGCCGGGTGGAGCTCCCTGGAGAGCTCTGCTGTCCTCTGGCCCTCCTGGGTCTCCGGGTGACAAAGCAGATTGAAGAAAAGGGGTCCAAATGAGGAAAAAGAAAAATAAAAAAAAAAGAACCGGAACAGAGCTCACTCCGACCGCCGTCCAGCGCGCAGTCTCTGCCGAGTGAAGAATCCTCCCCCGAAGCGAGGCTTGGGGAAAAAGTTTTCAAAACAACCCGCGTTTCTCTCTGCAGCTGAGTGTAGTTAAAGCGACAGGACCACACATTTTTTTTACACATTTTTTTTACACATTTTTTTTTCTTGGGCATATAAGCCAACGATAGGGGATAAAGGATTATCATAACATCAATCCGAGACAAGGGGTCCCTTCCAGGTTGGTGTAGTGTGGTGGAGGGAATGGTTGGCTACTGTTGTTTCTGTGTGAATCGTTTTCCTCTTTCTTGTGCCCTCTGTCATCAGTATTGTTGCTGTTACTGTTTGTTTTCTTATCTCATTGCTGTTTCCAGTAAATTGTTCTTATCTCAATCTGTGATCTTTACCTTTTGTGCCTCCACTTCTTCTCTCCAGCCTGACATGGGGGGGGGAAGGGGGGACTGAGCAAGCAGCGCATGGTTTCCATTGGAGCACTAAATTGGAGAATACCATTCCTAAACTACAGCAGGTGGTTATCACCTCCATGCCTGAAGAGGCATGTAATCCTGTTGAATTGGCATGGCACCTGACGGAAGGGTGCCTTGCCTACCGTGATAAGACCCAGCAGCTCCTATTAATGAATTGGGGCTTGGCCTGTGCAAATCGAGCCTTCATTTGGCACTGTCAGAGGAGAATGGTTGAGACAGGGACCCAAACCACATCTGAGGATGCAATGGTTGGATAGGGACCCAAATCCCAACTAGAGTAATTTCCCCAGTAGTCAATAAGAAACACTGGACAGGGAGGTTGATGGGTCCATACTGTTGCTTAGTAAGGGAGGAGGAGGAAGAAGAGTCTGATCAGGAAGCTAGTCCTTTGACAAGTAAGCAGAAGAAAGAAGTAAGAGAATTCCCCCAAGAAGTGGGAACTACCCAATTCCTAACTATGAGCAAACTTCAAGATATGTAGAAAGATTACAGCTGCAGTCAGACAAGTGTATTGCTGCCTTGTTGCTCTAATGCTGGGATACTGGAACCAACCGTTAACCATTAGAGGATAAGGAAGCCCAGCAGTTGGGCTCTCTCACTAGGGACCAGGGATTTAACAAAGAAATCAGAAAAGAAGCAACAATCTGCAAACTCCAGAGGCAATTCCTGTTGAGTGTTGTCAGAGATTGAAATAGTTCATGCCTCAAACATTGATATAAAGTTTTACTCATTATAACAAAAACCGTATAAAGAAGCTACAACCAATGAAACCTCCCTGAAGATACCTGACTAGAACGTTGGACTGTAAGTTAAGCTGCTGAGATGCTATTGTTCAGTCAGGCCTCGTAGAAACAAACATGGCTGAGGGAAAGAAATGCATCCACAAGAGAGCCAAATGCAGCAGAGATTCTTCCCTGGCTAGATTTGGGGTTGGGGAGACCACAGCCCACAGAAACCAGGTTTACACAGGCTCCCCCCCAAAATGGGGCAGGGGGGGGAAGGACATTTCAGGTGTGACCTCTGGTCAGAGGCAGTGAATACCCATCCTCCCTTACACAAACTAGCCCAGCTGTGGAACCCCCAACCTCACAGGCCACATCTACAGGACATTCATATGAGAGGCAGCTGAGGAGGTGTCATAATCCATCAAAGACTCCCCAAAGCACTCCCCAGAGGCCTTGCACCACAAGACTGCATGTGATGCAACAGATCCAGAGTCTGCTGCAAGAGACTGCCCCCCACCCCTGGGGGGAACATGCCTAGACATTGCCATCTGGCCTGAGTGTATATTAACCCGTGGGATTCTGTGCTTTTTGGGGGGACCATCACCACCAAGAAGACCAGCTAGAGAGGACCAAAGAAACATGATTGGGATCCACGGAGTGGTGATATTTTCTTTATTCTGTGTTTGTCATTCTCTTTCTGTCCCCCCCACCTATTTCCTAATTCTTTCTCTTCTTTTGTCTCTCTCTCTTTTCTTCTCTCACTCTCTCTCTCATATTTACTATCAAATAAAACCCATACTATTGACTGGCATATGGTCTTGTTTGCACCTTAATTTGGGCAGAGATATTTCTAAGAACCTTAATAATCAGATCATAACAAGTGTGAAGGCAAGATATCCATTCAAGGAAGATCTTGTGAATTACCAAGGGAAATGGACTACCACTGAGGAAGGCATCCAATACCTGAGAGAATTAGTGGTGCTTAAAATCATCTATAATGATGTAGATGACAACCAGATCTTCAAAGATACAAATGATGTCTAGTATACACAGGCTGTGTGAAGGAGGTTTGTCCGAAATGCAATGGTGTCATATTCCAACACCCTGGCAATGATGGACTGGACTGACTTCAATACACCAACTGTGGAAAGACTGTCTTGCTGGGCCCAGTGTTTCAAAGAGAATCTCTCTTTCTCCTCACTGCAATGGACCTGCATTCCAGCAGTCAGGTATGTCCCATGGAACAAGCCTTCCCTAGCTGAAGAGAAAGGAAGCCCCATGCACACACCATGTGGGACCCCCTGGTTCTTCCTGTGTGACAAGGTGAAGGATATGAGGAAGTAGGATGGTGATCCCCTCTTGAAACTAGAAGCCTGGGCACACAAATTGAGGGGGAAAACAACTGCTAAGAAGGAGCTATCCAAGAATGTCAGTCGACTTACTGTTGAGACATAGAAGGTGTGTGGAAAATCACACTGTGGAAGGCCAGTGTTCACAAAGGAGACAGAGGAGTTTATGGAGGATGCAGCCTCCTTTTATCCTAAACTCCTGACCGCATGTTGCCCTCCCCCTTTCCCCATTGGCTGAGGTACTAGGAAGGTACAGACTTCCTGAACTGCCTACTACATATTCCCCCTTTAACGTGTATCCCTGTAGTGGGTTGAACCTTGGCTGGGTGCCAGGTACTCACTAAGCTGCTCTATTACTCCCCTTCCCAATGAGACAGGGGATAGAATAAGATGGAAAACAACCAGCAGGTGAGATAAGGCAGTTTTACTGCAGTGAAGGAAAGAAATAATCAAGAGTCTGTGCACGCATAAGCTAAGAAAAAAAAAAAATCACTCTCTACTTCCCATCAGCATGCAATGGTCGGACACCTCCTGGGAAGCAGGGCTCCAGCATGAGTAATGGTTCCTCTGGGAGGCAGACATTCAAAAGTCATAAATTCCCCTCCTTCCTCCTCTCTCCCTTAGCTTTATACATCTGAGCTGATGTCATATGGTATGGAATATCCCTTTGGTTGATTTGGGTCAGCTGGCCTGGTTGTGTCCCCTCCCAGGATTTTGCCCACTCTCATCCTTTTGATGGGGGAAGGAGTGTCAGAGGGACAGCACTGCTCAGCAGTAGCCAAAGCACTGGTCTGTTATCATCACCCTTCCAGCTAATAATGCAAAGCACAGCACTGAGGAGGGCTGTGAGATTTACCTCAGTCAGACCCAATACACCCCCCCTCATGGATTGTATGACCATTAAAATTAGCTTTAAGCCCACCCTGGGCAAATAAATTAATATTCATAAGTCTATTAAGCCTCCCCATTTTTCCTAAAGGTCAGAAATTTGGACTGTGCTCATCTCTGCAATAAACTTGCACAGCTTGATGTTCATAAAGACCCCCCACACCTATTCTTCCAGAACCTGATTGTTTCTTTCAGACCTAGTCGTTTGTGAAGACATTGACACCCATTTCTCCTATCAAAGGCAACCACATTTCCCCAGATGTAGAAGGATTGAGATTACCTCCCTTGATTTTGGTGAGATGACTTTTGGTCTGGCTCTTTAAAGGTCAGAGAGTGAATACTCTGACTGGGAAAAGAGGATCCCTGCCTCTGGTCAGGCAAAGGAAAAGGCTTACAGGGTTTCCTGAACTGTGTGGATTCAATGGCCTGGCACATCAGACCCACAGAAGTATAAGTCTTTGGTGGACACTGGTATATAGTGTACCCTAATGCCATGAGGGTACAAGGGGGAGGAATCAATCTGGATCTCTGAAGTGATGGGGATCCCAAGAGTTGTCTATGTTGGAGCCTGAGGTCAGCTGAAAAGGGGAAAAGTGGCAACTGACCCCTGTGTATCCTTAGCATAGGATACCTCAGGAGAGGGTACTTCAAGGACCCAAAGAGGTACCAATGGGCCTCTGGTGTAACTACCATGGATACAGAGAAGATTAAAGAGCTGTCTAACTTGCTTGGCATCTCAGAGGATCCCTCTGTTGTGGGGTTGCTATGCGTCAAAGAACAGTAGGTGCCGATGGCCACCATGATGGTGCACCAGTGGCAATATTGCACTTACCAAGACTCCCTGTTTCCCAACCACAAGCTTTTAATCAATTGGAGAGCAAAAGAATGATCAAAAAGACTAGCTCAGCTTTCAATAGTTCCATATGGCCAGTTTACAATCTAACAGAGGGCGGAGGTTAACAATGGGCTATCACAGTCTGAAAGAAGTAATACCATGACTGAGTGCTGTTGTACTGGACACGTTAGAGCTCCAATATGAACTGGAGTCGAAGGCAGCCAGGTGGTATGCTGCAACTGGCACTGTCAATGCATTTTTCTCAATTCTTTGGCAGTGGAGTGCAGACCTGTATTGGTTTGAAAACAAACCAGTGGGAGATCACAAGTCAGGAATGAAAGTAAAAATAAGTGAAATAATACAAGGAAAAGCACTGACAAAGTCAGATACAACCTGACACCCTGTTAGGGTGGTGGTAGCAGTCCAACTGAAGTACTTCAGTTCAAGCAGTGATCCTGTGAAGGTCTGGTCTCCAGCTGAAGGTCCAGTGGTAGCTCTTGTCCTCTGGGAACCCAGTAGACAGGCCTAGCTCAGGCAGTTCCAAGGCCAGGTTATATCCAGGTGGGAACACCTGGCTCCTCCCTCCTGGGCAGAGCATCCCACAATGGGATGAGATAAGTCCATGAGTCATGCGGTGGGTCCCTGATGGCCCATTGTCTGTCATCCAGGGTGGGTCATCAGCAGATGATAACAGCTGGTGGTAATAGAATACTTAAATACATCTATATTGCAACCTAGGACAAGACCACAGTTTGTTTTCTCGTGGAGGGGTGTCCAATACACCTGGAATCAATTGCCTTGGGGGTGGAAACACAGCCCTACCATCTGTCAAAAACTGATCCAAAGTGTAGTGGAGATGGGTGATGCCCCTGAAAATCTACAACACCATGATGACACCATCATGTGGGACAACACAGCAGAAGTGTTTGAGAAAAGAAAAATAATTATTCAGATCCTTCTGAAAACTGGTTTCACCATCAAAAAAAAACCAAGGTCAAGGTGATACCTTAATAATTTTGGTGGGTTTTTTTGCTCTTCATGTGTCTGTAACTTGGTGTAGTTCTGTGCTCTTACAGAATGCTGAAAACCTCTGTTCCCAATACATTTAACCAAAACAAAGCTCTCTGGATAGAGATTCAAGGACATATTCATTACCCTAGGGCCTGAAAATATGTAATCAATGGTGCAAAGGGGGGAACAGGGCCTGGGGCGGTCAATATCATCGCCTGAAGGTGTGATTGGAGAATTAGGGACCAATATGCTAATAAGACAAAACTTATAAAAGGTGAAGAGCTCGTGACCTGGTGGCCATTTTGAGTGTAGTCCCCAAGGGGGACTTTGCTTGCCTGAATGTACCTTGAAGGCTTTGAATAAATTTGTCTGCTTTTTATACACCTAATTGTTTTGGCCTCTGTTTTCAGGTAGTCTGTTTCAGGCATCAGTATCTGGCGACCACGCTGGACAGGAAGGTCTCTGCAAACCCCTCTGGGCCCAGAGCAACACCCAGCTATCACTCTCTGCTGGCACAACTTCAGGGGCAGTGGTGGCCTGGAAGGCATTGGAGACCAAGGACCCAACACAGAGGTACATGAGTAGGCTTATAAAAGCAGTGTTTTGTGGTGAGGAGATCTCCTATAATTTGTTTGGTGTGTAGAATAAGGTGCACCCTTCTCCTCGACAGGTTTTAGCACTGCAGGTGCAGGCTTTGGCCTCGGGCCAGCAGGTGGTGTGGTAAGCTCCACTCTGCAGGCACAGAGATAGCACTACAGTGGCAAACCTTGGCTTCGGGCCAGCGTGTGGCATTGCGAGTTATGCTCTACGCTGCTGCACAGGAAGTAATGGGTTAAAATCCCAGGTTTGTTCTTTCTTATTAGTGTATTTCTGTGATTTTTCTTGTTTATAAAGCTAAATATGGGGTGTAACTTCTCATGTGGCAGTTCGATCCCAATTCCTAAGAATTCCCCATAAGAGCTAGTACTAAAAAACTGGCAGACTCTGGCTGGTAAAGGCACTGTTCTTAGAAAACCAGAATTGATCAGACTATCAGAACGGGTCTGGCCAAGCTATAAACTGAAGGAAAACCAGATATGGCCTAGATTTGGCAGTTTAGATGACAAATTGATATCAAATCTGATGGCTCGCCTGCACACAAAGACAACTATTGGATTGAGGTAGTGTAGGATTTAATTCTGTAAGATTTGGTTACGAGGACGGGATGGAGACGAGAGATCTCTGAAGTCAGGTTTTAGAGCATGGGGGTTTATTGTGAAAGAGCGTGGGTGTAGGAGACCTGCCAGGGGCCGCAAGATGCAGCCCAAAGCAGGTCAGAGAAGCAAGAGAGAGAGAGATGCAAGAGAGAGAGAGAGAGAGATGCAAGAGAGAGAGAGAGAGATGCAAGAGCCAAGAGCAAGAGAGATGTAAGAGCGATGTAAGAGAGCGAGCTGCCGTTTACAATTCAATAAATCATCTTCTGTGTTGAATATTCTAATTCTCATTAACCAATCTAGAACAAGTTACAAATCCTACAACATTTACATACAGCCTATAAGAATCATCGCATTACCATACTGGGTTATATTTTAAACTCTAAAAACTGCTTTTTGGACTCTCTGCCAAGCAGGCAGGTTCTGTTCTGACCCTTGGTCCTGCCTGCAGGCAGAGGGTATTGTTTCATTAAGAAGGGGATTACTTTCAGTCTGCTATACCATTGTTTTCTAGTTGTTCAGTAACTCAGAGGTTGTTTTCAGCATCTTTTGCTAGGTAATCATATTTATAAGGCTTTCCTATTTCATCTTCTCCAACAAGGTAGAATATGCTAAGCTGTTTAGACTTCTATCATGTGATGAAACATTGCAAAGACCCGAGACAGAACACTATATAATGGTTTTAAGGAGGAAAAAGAAAGAGGATAAACAGGAAAAGACTTCGCCTAGTCTCAAGAAAAGAGAAGAGGTAGAGGTGGATTTGCTAGCCCCCGCGTTAAGAACTGGACCCACGGCTGTGCCCAGTTTGGCCCCGCTGCCCCTTCCCCCCCAGCAGCCTCCCTCAGGGACAGTTGCGAGCAGGGGTGGGACCTCGGTGGCTCCTGGGTCGGGGACTGGGTCCGCAGTTGGGTCAGGTCCGCCCTCCCGATGCCTTAAAAGCTGGTAAAAATAAGAGGCAGACACAGCAGTATAGGGAAAAAGGGTATTACCTTGGTTTTAATAGGATCCCAGGTGCACCCTTGTCAAAGGTGGAATCACGCCGAGGAGCCCTCTGTGTATAACACGTATACAATTTTATGGACCTTACAAATTAGCAATCTGCCTAAAATCCCTCAATAAGAAACTTAACAAATGAAGTAATTGTCCCCCTATTCTAATTATTCCCCCCTAAATGAGGCTACAATCTAGTTTATAAAAACATGTTCCCGAGAGGAGGCCCCATTCAAGGTTGGAGCCTCTAGTTCTGAAATAGTAGCGATGTTTCGTCTTCCCCGAAGAACTCCGAACAAGGCTAAATATCAGAGTACAAGGGTTATAGACATGTAGGGCTAAGGTACAGGGAGTGAAAGGTACAAGGAATGGGAAAGGGTATAAAATGTATAAAAAGGGTATAAAGTGAAAAGACAAAAGCCATCAGGCATCACCACCATCCCTGCCCCCCCTGCGGCCCCCCTCGTGGGTGGCTACGAGCGGGGCGGGGGGGGCGCCTTGGTGCCGCCGCCGCCGATAAAGGAAGAGGGGGAGCAAAAGGGGGATACCTACTATGAGCGCCCGCTAACCCCTACGGGGCAGGCGGGGACTCTGGTGAAGTCAGACATATCAAGCTCGCTTTGGCCCCCACTCCTGCCCTCCCATCCCTCTCCTCCTCCGGTTTCTCCCAGGTCCGGGGAGGTGGGGGAATCTGGCCTACGACCTACGGCCCCGCTCCCGGAGAATGTATCGGGGATGGGGCCGAGCGGTTAGGGACAGGTACCATCGACTACACCGCCTCAGGGGGCATGGCCGAACAGCTAGGGACAGGTCCCACCGTCCGCATCGCCACCGGGGATGGAGCCCGGCGGCTGGGGAGACACAGCCTGCTGTCGACCGTCCTGACAGTGGTGGAGCAGACTGGGAGTGGACTCCCTGTCACTCTCGCAGGAGGCAGCTCGCGGCGTAGTCTCCATGGCAACACCGTTCGCTTTGGAACGGGCTCAAGAGATGACGTCACGACCTGTGACAGCGGAGCGAGTAGAGCCAGTGGGGCCGGGGCTGCCCGGCCAGCCCGGGCCCGCAGCGTCCGCCCTGTCAGCTCTAAAATGACAGATTCAACAGAAACCAACAGTAGTGCTAGTTCAGATAACTCTTTCGAAGAAGAAGATCAAGAAACAGCAACTAGATGAAAGAGGGGTAAAACAGTAAAAAGGGCCATGAGAGAACGTAGCCCAATAGCCAAGAGGACGAGAGCTAGAAAGAAGGAAGAGCCGATTTTACAACCCCCCTGAGACAGGCTGTTGGAAACCAGGGACGCATATATATAAAGGTCCCATACTCTCTTGTAGAATTAGAACAGTAGAAAACCACTGATGGGAAGTTTAAAGAAAATCCAGAAAGAGTCGCTAACTTAGTTCAGAGGGCAATTTCTTCACAGAACCCTGACTGGAATGACTTGAGAGCAATGATGGAAACACTGCTCGATCCTGTTGAAAGAGAGGTGGTTGATAAGGCTATTAAAGCTTCTGTAGATGCACAAATAGCAAGTGGAATGCTTCAGGGCACCACTGCCAAAATCTTCCCAATGGAAGATCCATGCTGGAACCGAAATGTTCTGGACCACATGGCTAGGCTAAAACGATTCCAGAGTCTCATAGTATATGGGTTAAGGCATGGTGTCCCAAAGGCTTTAAATTTGTCAAAGTTGTATGAGATAAGATCTAGATGAATCCCACACTGAATTCCTAAATAGGCTAAGAGAAGCTGCAATCAAATACACAAACCTAGATCCTGATTCAAGTGATGGAAGAGCACATCTAAGTCTCCTATTTGTGGGCAAAGCTAGCAGTGATATAAGGAGAAAACTGCAGAAGCTAGATGGGGAACATGACCTGAGCAGGTTGTTAAATGTAGCTTGGAAAGTATATCAAGATAGAAGTTGTAGTGGCAAAGTTAAACAATCCAGTAAGAAAAGTAGGCAAGAGAAATCATCCAAGAGCATCTCTCCTTCTCCAGACAAAGATCAATGTGCCTTTTGTAAAGAAAAGGGATATTGGATAAAGGACTGTCCCAAGTTGAAGAAGAAATCCTCAGTCCCCCAACTGGCTGTAGAACTGGAATCAGGATCAGGATCAGATTTGGAATGAAGGGGACCAAAAGCCTCTCCCCCAGCAAAGCCTTTGGTTATAGCTAAGCTGTGGAAAGACGATGCTGAATTTTTGGTAGATTCCGGAGCAACGTATTCTGTGTTAAATGCTTTAAAAGGGAAATTAAGTCAAGATACTGTAAAAGTTATTGAAGCTATGGGAGTAACTAAAACGCGGCCTTTCTTCAAACCTTTAAAATTCAAACTGAGGAAGCACTAGGTTGAGGAACGGCAAGAGAGAGCTCACACACAACTTAATATAAGTCATAAAGCAAGCTCCATTTATTTTAATGCGTGTGCTCTTTATATACTGTTACAGTGCTTATATTTATTAATCACTAATCTGTCGCTGTTCAGCCGCTAGCAGAGAAATAGAAACCCAGATTCTCAGGCAAGAAAAGAGAGCTTTATTATTTTGATTTCCATATATATAGACTTTTCACAGGTCACCCAGATTGGTCAGTCAAAAACCTCCCCCTAGGCCTAATTGGCCAGGCCTGAACTGCCCAAATCTCGAGACCTTGTTTGCAAAAACATCCAAACTTTATCTTTGTTTATAAAACACAGCAAAATGTTCTCACAAGAAAGACCTGTACTAGCCACATTAATCTACTCATTAATTGCAGCAGTTACAGCTTACATTTCTTTTACATTCCATTCCCACATCTACAGGGTTTTCCTCCTCATTCCTTGTTAATCACAAGTTTCCTCCCATACATTCTTTACACAGCTGCATCTTTTGATATTTTCTCACGAAGCGTTCTCAGGGAAGCAAACTACTGCGGCCTGTATATGGCCTGCCTGCTACTTAGCTTAACAATGGTCTTGCTCGCACAAACCTTCTAATAATTCATGCCCGTGATCTTGAAGCCATTGTGTAACAATTCCCCCTTTTTTCTTTTGGGTGAGCAAGATCCCGTTAGTTGTTTGATTAATTCGCTTAACAACACACTTATAAGTAATTTTCATTACAATAACTATCAATATAAGAATTACTAGCCAACGTAGACCTTCTTTAACCAAGGCTATCAGCCATGGTGACAGACCTCCAAACAGGGATGTTAACCATTTGTCTAAAGGATTGACATCAACTGCAATTGTGGAGGTGTGTTTTTTCAACCACTCTAGTTGTTTGTGGATGGAATTGCTATGATCTGACAAATTAAAGCAGCACATCCCTTCAAAATCTTTACAGCCATGGGCTTGAGCTAACAATAAAAAATCAATAGCAGCTCGATTTTGAAGCACGGCATGTCGCAAACTCTTTTGGTCAAGCAGCAATTGGGAAATAATATTAGTAGTAACATTTGCTTGTTTAACTGTCCAACATGCTAGTTTCTCAATCTGCCTAAGGGCATTTGCAGCGGCTACTCCAGGGGTGAACAGGAAGGTGAACACCTTAGCTGTTACTGACCATAATTCAACATCATCTTTGCACCGTGAGTCTAGTTGGTGAGACAGAGAACGCTGCTGGCGCCTTGGCTCAGCGACTACACTAAGCCACATGCGTTGGTTGGGCGCCTGTATTGGTTTGAAAACAAACCAGTGGGAGATCACAAGTCAAGATTGAAATTAAAAATAAGTGAAATAATACAAGGAAAAAAAGCACTGACAAAGTCAGATACAACCCAACACCCTGTTAGGGTGGTAGTAGCAGTCCAACTGAAGTAGTCCAGTTGAAGCGGTGATCCTGTGAGGGTCTAGTCTCCAGCTGAAGGTCCAGTGGTAGCTCTCGTCCTCTGGGAACCCAGTAGACAGGGCTAGCTCAGGCAGTTCCAAGGCCAGGTTATATCCAGGTGGGAACACCTGGCTCCTCCCTCCTCAGCAGAGCATCTCACAATGGGATGAGATAAGTCCATGAGTCACACGGTGGGTCCCTGATGGCCCATTGCCTGTCATCCGGAGTGGGTCATTAGCAGGTGATAGCAGCTAATGGCCCACAGCTGGTGGTAATAGAATACTTAAATACATCTATATTGCAACCTAGGACATTATCCACCCCTTATTCTATTACCATCTACAGAGTTCTCACTTAAGATAAGGTCTCCTTGTGGTACACAACAGGTTTCCCCATCTGCCTGCATCACCCACCAAGTATACCCAGGTCCTTGGGCAAAAACAACCCCACGGATGGGCTTGCCTTTGCCTGAGGTGGGACTAATCCAAACAGTCTTTCCTAAAAAACCTCTTATGTGTATCATAGGGACTTTATCTCCATCCACTATGTGCAAAGGTTTGGACTGGGCAGGACCGGCTCGATTGATAGAGCCTCTTGTGTTAACCATCCAGGTGGCCTTTGCCAAGTTCAGTTCCCAATTTTTGAAGGTTCCCCCACCAAGTGCCTTCAAAGTTGTCTTAAGTAGCCCATTGAACCATTCAACTTTCCCGGCAGCTGGTGCATGATAGGGGATATGGTATATCCATTCAATTCCGTGTTCTCTAGCCCAGGTGCTTATGAGGCCATTCTTAAAATGGGTTCCATTGTAAGACTCGATTCTCTCAGGGGTACCATGTCTCCACAGGACTTGCTTTTCCAGACCCAAGATGGTGTTCCGGGCAGTAGCATGAGGCACAGGGTAGGTCTCTAACCATCCTGTGGTTGCTTCCACCATGGCGAACATGTAGCGCTTTCCTTGGCGGGTTTGGGGAAGTGTGATGTAGTCAACTTGCCATACTTCCCCATACCTGTACTTTGACCATCGTCCACCATACCACAGAGGCTTCACCCGCTTGGCCTGTTTGATTGCAGCGCAAGTCTCACAGCTGTGGATGACCTGTGAGATGTTGTCCATGGTCAAGTCCACCCCTCGGTCACGAGCCCACCTGTATGTCGCATCTCTCCCTTGATGACCAGAGGCATCATGGGCCCAACGAGCTAGAAATAACTCTCCTTTGTGCTGCCAGTCCAGATCCACCTGTGACACTTTCACCTTGGCAGCTTGGTCCACCTGCTCGTTGTTACGATGCTCTTCACTAGCCCGACTCTTAGGTACATGTGCATCCACGTGTTGAACTTTCACGGTCAGCTTTTCTGCTCGGGTGGCAATGTCCTGCCAAATCTCAGCGGCCCAGATGGGTTTTCCTCTGCGCTGCCAGTTAGCCTTTCTCCAGCGATCTAACCATCCCCACAGTGCATTGGCTACCATCCAGGAGTCGGTGTAGAGATAGAGCCTTGGCCATTTCTCTCGTTCAGCAATATCCAGAGCCAGTTGGATGGCCTTAAGCTCTGCGACCTCACTCGATCCACCTTGTCCCTCGGTAGCCTGTACAGCTTGTCGTGTGGGGCTCCATACTGCAGCTTTCCATTTCCGATCTGCGCCTACAAGTCGGCAGGACCCATCGGTGAAGAGGGCATAGCGTCTTTCACTCTCCGGCAGCTCGTTATACGGGGGTGCTTCCTCAGCACGTGCTACTTGCTCCTCTGCTTCTTCTGAAGATAATTTAAAAGTCTCACCTTCAGGCCAGTTTGTTATAATTTCCAGAATCCCAGGGCGATTTGGGTTTCCAATACGGGCGCGCTGTGTGATGAGGGCAATCCATTTGCTCCACGTGGCATCAGTGGCATGGTGGGTAGAGGGAACCCTTCCCTTGAACATCCACCCCAGCACTGGCAGTCGGGGTGCAAGGAGAAGTTGTGTTTCTGTGCCGATCACCTCTGAAGCGGCTTGGACTCCTTCGTAAGCTGCCAAGATTTCTTTCTCGGTGGGAGTATAGTTGACTTCAGACCCTCTGTAACTTCGACTCCAGAATCCCAGTGGTCGGCCTCGGGTCTCACCAGGCACCTTCTGCCAAAGGCTCCAGGACAGACCATGGCTCCCGGCTGCAGAGTAAAGCACATTCTTTACCTCTGGTCCTGTCCTGACTGGGCCAAGTGCTACCGCATGAGCGATCTCCTGTTTGATCTGGGTGAAGGCTTGCTGCTGTTCAGGGCCCCAATGGAAATCGTTCTTCTTGCGGGTTATGAGGTAGAGAGGACTCACGATCTGGCTATACTCAGGGATGTGCATTCTCCAAAAGCCTATGGCGCCTAGGAAAGCTTGCGTCTCCTTCTTGTTGGTTGGTGGAGACATTGCGGTGATCTTATTGATGACCTCAGAAGGAATCTGACGCCGTCCGTCTTGCCACTTTACTCCCAGGAACTGGATCTCTTGGGCAGGTCCCTTGACTTTACTCTTCTTAATGGCGAAACCGGCTTCCAGGAGAATTCTGATGATTTTCTCTCCTTTCCCAAATACTTCCGTTGCTGTGTCGCCCCACACAATGATGTCATCAATATACTGCAAATGCTCTGGAGCCTCACCCTTTTCCAGAGCAGCCTGGATCAGTCCATGGCAGATGGTGGGACTGTGCTTCCACCCCTGGGG
Source organism: Lichenostomus cassidix (assembly GCF_008360975.1). Lineage (NCBI taxonomy): Eukaryota > Metazoa > Chordata > Aves > Passeriformes > Meliphagidae > Lichenostomus > Lichenostomus cassidix. Next base: position 13,357,336 of record NC_139510.1, read on the forward strand.
CAGTCGGTTCCATGTGTACTGCACACCTCTCCAGGTGAAAGCAAACTGAGGCCTGCACTCTGCTGCCAGAGGAATGGAGAAAAAGGCGTTGGCAATGTCAATGGTCGCATACCACTTTGCTGCCTTGGATTCCAGCTCATACTGAAGTTCCAACATGTCCGGCACAGCAGCACTCAGTGGTGGTGTGACTTCATTCAGGCCACGGTAATCCACCGTCAGTCTCCATTCTTCACTGGACTTACGCACTGACCATATAGGGCTGTTAAAGGGTGAGTGAGCCTTGCTGACCACCCCTTGGCTCTCCAGTTCGCAAATCATCTTATGGATGGGGGCCACAGAGTCTCTGTCTGTGCGGTATTGCCGGCGATGCACTGTTGCTGTAGCAATTGGTACCCGCTGTTCTTCAATTCTCAGTAGTCCTACAGCAGACGGGTTATCTGAGAGACCAGGCAGGGTATTCAGTTGTCTTATGTCTTCTGTCTCTACGGTTGCTATCCCAAAAGCCCAGCGATGTCCCTTTGGGTCTTTGAAATATCCACTCCTGAGATAGTCTATGCCGAGGATGCATGGGGCGTCTGGACCAGTCACAATGGGGTGTTTCTGCCACTCGTTCCCAGTTAAACTCACTTCAGCTTCCAGTACAGTCAGCTGCTGGGATCCTCCTGTCACTCCAGAAATAGAAATGGATTCGGTCCCCACATACCTGGATGGCATCAGGGTGCACTGAGCGCTGGTATCAACCAAAGCCGTGTATCTTTGTGGGTCAGACGTGCCAGGCCATTGGATCCACACAGTCCAATAGATCCGGTTATCCCTTTCCTCTACCTGGCTAGAGGCAGGGTTCCTCTAATCCTGTTTTTGGTGCATGGTGCTCTTCTCCCGTAAATGTGTTCCTGAGGTTCCTTCAAGAGGATCAGTCATATTATCATTTCCATTCTGTCGGGGGTTCTGTCCACAAGAGACTGGGGCAGTGTTGTACCTAGATGAGCTTCCTGAAGTGGATGTTTCTGTTTTCAATTCACGTACCCGGGCTGCTAAGGAGGAGGTGAGTTTCCTATCCCACTTTCTCATGTCTTCCCCATGCTCCTGAAGGAAAAACCAGAGGTCACATCGTGGAGTTTGTTTTCTTTCCCTGGCTGGAGTACGTCTGCTCCTGATGGCAGAGACTCTGGTTGGTTTCAGTGTGGCATGAAAAAATCCTTCTTTGAGTTTTTTCTTTAGTTTCTGGTGCCTCTCTTCAATTAAGCTCTGGACTTGCGCGGCCAGGTTTGTTTCTACCGATGAGACCTGGGTGCGTAGTGGGGCGGTGACAGTGTCCTCGTAAATTCTCAGTTTGTTTGCTAACACACCCACCTTGTCTTCACCTTCCCTCCACTGCAGTGTTGCCAGGTAACGAGAGTATATCTCTGGTCCGAGCCACGTGAATCTTAGCCACATTTGTGAAGTGCACTGGACATTATCTGGGCTCTTGGGGAATCTCTCGTTTTCTGAGAAAATGATCTCTAGCACGGCCAATTCCCTCAGGCATCGGATACCTTGTTCTATTGTGTTCCATTTTCTTTGGTGCATCTGGAGGTTTTCTTTGCAGAGGTATCTGTCCCGTACACTCAGCAGCAATCGCCGCCAGAGGCTGAGAGTTTCCTGGGTTTTCCCAATCCCCTGGTCAATGACCACATCCTGAGACAGGGATCCCAGTTGCCTGGCCTCACTTCCATCCAGAATGGTGTCATTAGCTGCGGCGTCCCAGATGCGGAGCAGCCAGGTTAAGATGGACTCATTCGTCTGCCGGGTGAATTCCCTCCGTAGGTCACGCAGCTCCCCCAGGGATAGAGAGCGAGTGATGATCTCCGGCTCTGTCTCTTCTGCTTGATGAGATGGTCCTGCCGCATCCTCATCAGTCGCTGTGCGGACTGATTTGCTCTTGGATTTCTTTTTCTGGACGGGGGCAACCGCTATTGGCTTTGGCTGTTCTGATTCGGCAATGGTCTGTGTTGAGGCATTGACTTCTCCTTTGGTTCCTTTCCTCTTAGTGGCAGTTTGTGTGGACGTGGTGCCTGCTGACTTGTTTCTTTTCTCCTCCTCTTCAAGAAGACGCTGTACAACACGAAGTATTGTTCTGTTTCTCAGCATGATGTACACAGTGCTGGTCACAGAGAAAAACGAAAACAGAGCTGACAGGAAGATCATGCCATCCTTAGTATCCAGACAGAACTCAATATTGTCAAAGATGGCTGTGCCTGGCCTGAAATGCTGGAAGAAACCGCTCTCTCCTCGTAGTCCCAGAGGGTGGGTGCGATTGCTGAGGAGGTCCCAGATGTAGCAGCTCAGGTTAGGCCAGGCAGACAAAGTCGAGTATATATAATGAATGGTGTTCATCGCCTCACAGGTAACCATGCCATAGGCATAATAAACCAATAGAGCAATTCTCATGCCATTCCCTGGTCGCAACAGGAGCAATACGACGGGCAGATAGTATCCCATTTGAGGAAAAATATAGAGAGCGAGATACAGTACCCATATAGATAAGCTGAGCATCATGGTGATAGGATTTCTGAGTTTCCCCAGGTCGTGCCCTACGTTGGGCGCCAAAATATGTATTGGTTTGAAAACAAACCAGTGGGAGATCACAAGTCAAGATTGAAATTAAAAATAAGTGAAATAATACAAGGAAAAAAAGCACTGACAAAGTCAGATACAACCCAACACCCTGTTAGGGTGGTAGTAGTAGTCCAACTGAAGTAGTCCAGTTGAAGCGGTGATCCTGTGAAGGTCTAGTCTCCAGCTGAAGGTCCAGTGGTAGCTCTCGTCCTCTGGGAACCCAGTAGACAGGGCTAGCTCAGGCAGTTCCAAGGCCAGGTTATATCCAGGTGGGAACACCTGGCTCCTCCCTCCTCAGCAGAGCATCTCACAATGGGATGAGATAAGTCCATGAGTCACACGGTGGGTCCCTGATGGCCCATTGCCTGTCATCCGGAGTGGGTCATTAGCAGGTGATAGCAGCTAATGGCCCACAGCTGGTGGTAATAGAATACTTAAATACATCTATATTGCAACCTAGGACAGCGCCAAAAGAGTTAGTTCTCCTAAATAGCATGGCCCTCCAAAGATGTTATGAGGGACTCCTTGCCATGCTCTGTCTCCACATATTAAGAACACAGATGGAGGTAATGCTTTGGGTGTTTTGTTGTTCCAAATTGTAATTGGTGGTTCTCTCATTTCAGCTCCCAAAGCACCCAAGCTTTGATTAGCAGTGTTGTTACTTCCGCAATAGCCGCCTTTAACAGTGTGTGAGTATTCTACTATATTTATCGGGCTGACATTTGTCCAGCCTTTGTTAGAGTGACTTAGATCTGGATTTAGGCTTCGTTGTCCACCTCCAAACCAAATGCATGTTTGGGTCCAATTGCTGGAGGTGTTACCAATTTTCATGGAGCCCAGGAGGTGCAACTCCTGTGGGTCCCATGGCAAGGTACTATTTAACTGGTTGATTAAGTCTGCAGCACACCAAGAGGTGCTTTTTGCTGTAGAACACTTGGAATATGTGCTGTAATTGCTAAACGCCTCAAAACTGAACAAAGGTATACCAACCAAACGTTTTAAATGGTGCAGTAGCTGATTGCAAGCTGAGGCAAAATTCTGGGTTATGTGTTGCATTGGCCCAAGTCACCCACAGGTTCTGTCTTTCTTCAACCTTCGTTATGAGGATCGTGGCTGAGCTCGATATCAGAACCTCGATCACTAGCAGCACGAGGAACAGCCTTGGTCCATTTCGCAGGGACCCACTGTGTACCTGTGGATGTAAGCACACACATGTAACCGCGCCCTATATATTTCACTTCTGCCGGGCCTTGCCACAGGCCTGTGCACGGGTCGCGATACATAACTATCATGGGTGCTTTATGCTCTGAAGCTGCAGCTTGGCCATACACCTGCGCAGGAGGAGAATCCTGGTCTGAAAAAATACACAAATAGTTTAACACAAACAATGTTTTAGACAGCCTTTCACAAACATCACAGATATCATTGAACTTGTCCAAGTATTGTTTCAAGGTTTGATTTGCTCGCTCGACAATGGCTTGCCCTGTTGGTGAATGGGGAATGCCTGTTACATGCTTGACCCCCCACTGTTGACAGAATCGTCGCATTCTTTCACTGACATAGGCGGGCCCATTGTCGGTCTTGATCTGTTGAGGCACTCCCATAATTGCAAAACAGCTTGTCAAATGCCGTATGACGTGGGAGGCCTTCTCTCCTGTCTGAGCTGTGGCCCACAGAAATCTGCTGTATGTGTCGATTGTAACATGCACATACTTTAGTCAGCCAAACTGCTGGACATGGGTGATATCCATTTGCCAAAGTTCACAAGGGCCCAAACCTCGTGGATTCACCCCAATTCCTAGGCCTGGCCCATGATGGCTACAACTAGGACAAGCTCTGACAATGCCTCTTGCCTCTTCCATAGTTATTTTAAACTGGTGGAAGAGTCCTTTGGCATTTTGATGAAAAGTGTTGTGAGCTTCTCTGGCTTTAACAAATTCGCTCAGTGGTACTGCTACGGAAACCAAACGATCCACTCTCTCATTGCCTTCTCCAAGGCCTTTTGACCATTTGTGGCTTTGTATATGAATCACAGCATAGGCACATTCTCGCTGATAAATTGCAGCCTGCAGCTGTCTCAATAGTTCAAACAGTCGTTTATTTTGGCAGTCTTTAAGTCAGACATCTTCAATACGTTGCACTATGCCGGTGACATACATGGAGTCAGAAACTACATTTAACTCCGTAGAGTGCCAGTTCACAAAGGCCCAGATGACTGCTGCCAGTTCCAGGGTTTGCAGTGAGTCTTCTTCTTTCGTGGCTAATATGTGATGATGCCATTTGCCGTCTTGCATCCAAGTTGCCGCTGCACGTCGAGATTTCCTTCCTGCATCTGTAAAAACTGTTACTGCATTTTGCAATGGGCACTCACTCCTTTTTGGTATTGTAATCCAATCTTGGTTACTCACCCAACGCAGGGTGGTAGACTGCAGTGGCTCCACATTAATTTCCACTGCCCGGGACAGCAGGCTAATTTGCAGCGCTTGTGAATGCTGAAGGTACCACTCGAGATCTCGTCGTTTCATTGGTAGGTAAATAGTTTCTGGCTCTTGGCTTGTTAACTGTAAAATCCTGGTGCGACCCTTCTGGATCAATTCTGCTATGTTTTCAACTTTTTGTTGAATTGTAGTTTTGGGCTGAATGCTGGTAAACAGCCATTCTAATATTTTCACCTTATTCTCCCCCTTTTTATTTTTGCACTGCATCAGTGCACCAAGGAGTTGTTTTTCACTGCTTAAAATTGTAAGGTCTATGGGAATATCTGGGTCGCAACGGTCGACCCAGCGCTGTGCGATCTGTGTGCCAATCTTCTGAACAATCTGCTGTTGCACTGGAGTGGGATGCACTGTCCGTGCTGGGTCGGTGCCGTGTAACAATGGTCGCAGAGCGTCGATGTCGTCGTTTGAGATGCCAATAACTGGACGTAATCACTGAATGTCCCCCAGGAGGTGCTGTGCGTCATGTAACGTTTTCACCTGTGTGTCAAGCTGTAATTTTTGTGGTCACACATGCCCTTTTGTTATTTGCCATCCCAAGTATTTCCAAACAGGGTTACGTTGGATTTTTTCAGGAGCAACAACTAGTCCGTGTCTGCTTAACTGCTGTTGTAGGATGTTTTCTTGGCTGCTAGTAAAGGCTGAGGCCTGGGCAAATAAAATGTCATCCATGTAGTGATAGATCAGTGTTTCTAGCCATGCCATACGAATGGGCTGTAGTGCATTGGCCACAAACAGCTGGCACAGGGTGGGGCTATTTTTCATTCCTTGTGGCAGAACAGTCCATTCAAATCTTAGGAAAGGGGCTTCTCTGTTAATCGTCGGTAGGGTAAAAGCAAATCATGCAGTGTCCACTGGATGTAGTTGAATTGTAAAAAAGCAGTCTTTTAGGTCAATGATCAGCAGGTGCCATCCCTCAGGAAGCATGGCAGGGTTTGGCAGTCCAGGCTGGAGGGCCCCCATTGCCTGCATTTGTGCATTAACTGCTCGCAGGTCGTGTAACAGTCTATACTTGCCAGATTTTTTCTTGATGACAAAAATTGGCGTATTCCAGGGGCTCGTGGAAGGTCGCAAATGTCCTTGTTGCAGTTGTTCTTGCACTAAAAGTTGTGCTTGTTCTAGACTTTCCCTTTTTAGCGGCCACTGCCTTATCCATACTGGCTTATCAGTAGTCCATGTAAGTCGGATCGGGAAAGTCCATCCGACAGCGACCACTGGGAAAAATGCTGATTGGTTAACACAAGTCCTAGTTGATCTAGCACATCTCGGCCAATTAAAGCATTCACTCCTCTGGGTAAGGGCATGATGGTTACATGGATCGTAGCCACTCTGCCTTCAATGGCTACCTGAATTGGGTCGGAGCTCCGCTGCACGGAAACTGAACCTCCAACACCTTTGATTCCACTCAAGGTGTGGTGATGTGGCCATTCTGGTGGCCAACAGGCTGTGGCCATGATCGTAATATCTGCACCCGTATCAAGTAGCGCTGGCAAGGTTTGAGAGATATCTCTCCGAGTCCAGGTAGTTTCCACAACTGGTCGTTCTGTCAATGGAACTGTTAACATTGCAAGTCCTCCCATAGAGCCAAATCCACCGGCTCCTCGGTCCACAAGTGCTTCGTGTTGTTGCATCTGCGCGACCATTTGTGGGAGTGGAACAAGCTGAGCTAATCTGGTGTTTTTAGGAATGTAAATAGGGGGAAACATAGTCTGCACCATGATGCAAATTTCACCTGTAAAATCAGCATCAATTACTCCTGGTAATACACACAGTCCTTTTATGCTAGCAGAAGAACGGCCCACTAGAAGCGCGCCCACAGGTTTGTTGTCAATGCACAGTGGGCCTTGAATTCTAATGGGAATTTTCACAGGGTGCAAATCGGTGACTGTTACGCCTACTGCTGTTGCCAGGTCCAGGCCAAGGCTTCCTTTTGTGGCAGGCCGAAGGGTGTTTGCTGATCGAAGGGGTTGACGGCGGGCAAGCTCATCTGCAGAGACGCAGTCGTGTATGAAGGCTGAGCTGGTAACATTGTTGCGGGAGAGAGGGCTGGAGCTGCTACTTGTGTCAGGGTGTTGCGGCTGGACGTGCTCTTCTTCCCGTTTCCCGACCGCCGGCAAGCTAGTGTGGCGTGGGTGTCGCTGTTGCAGTTGTCACACCAGACTGGACCCTTACATTGCTTTCTTGTGTGCCCCTCAAGCCCACAACGATAGCACTTCATAACTTTCCCTGATTTTGTTCCACCTGCAGACAAGCTAAGGGGTCGCAGCGGCCCTAAAGCAGCAAAGACTTGAGATTGCACTTGGGCTAGCTTCTCTCTTAGCTTATCTCCTAGCTTATCTCCCATAGCCGTCACTAATTCTGCTACAAACGCCTGGGTACCTACTGGCACGCGACTCATGCGTTCTAACATCATCTCTAGGGTAGCATCCATAGGCAGTGTAATAAGAATGCTTTTTGTTTGCTGGTTGCAATTTTCTAACACACACTGATGCAATAATGCTCCTGACATCCATGGTGCTACCCCAGCAGCTATCATTGCAGCTGAAACTTTGTCAACAAAGCTAGCAAAAGACTCATCTTTTCCTTGTTTAATAGACATATAGGATGGTGTGGGGGGGGGCGGTATGCACTCTGAATATGGCATCTCGTGCAGTCCGCATAGATTCTAACAAAATGTCTGGCCCTGTTTGCAATTGCTTGACAATTGTAGACCACTGCCCCTGGCCCATTAACTGTTCTGGAATGACCCCTCGCAGGGGGTCATTTTTCCCCCGTGGCTGATTTGCTGACTCTTGGCACAGCTCTCGCCAGTGAGCTTGCCACAACAACTGTTGTGATTGGGTCATAATCATTTTAATAATAGTTTTGATGTCTTCTGGACACAGTATATAATTTCCCCAAATATAATTCAACATCATTCTTGTGGGCTCACCATGCAGACCCGATTCACTAGTTGTGCTACGCAGCTGGGTGAGCAGCTTCCAATCGGTAGTGACATGGGTCGCTTGCTGCCCACCCCCTTGCAGTGGTTCAAAAAATACAGGAAATGCTTGCTCAGTTCGACTTAGTGGTCTTACTGTTTCTGCAATTTCCATATCACCTTCCTGTACAGCTTTTTCTGCAATGTTTTTCCAATTAAATCTCCGCTTGCTACTTAATCGGCTATCACTCTGAGGAGCTTGCCTGAGGGGAACATAATCCTCATCAGGCGGGGGAGGTGCACTGGGCCATTCTTCAGAACCCAATGTACCGACAGGGTTTAATTCAGACATTATACCGTGCTTTGCTAACGACCCCTGAACTCCTAGCACTTTACACTTTCCCACCGGGGACAAGCTGGGTGGATCTGCGCCCATGCCAAGCATGCCCGGAGTGGGATGCTCACTCTCTCCAACCCTTTTTCCCGAGCCGGAGTGCTCCCCCCCGACATCTGCTCCCAGTTTCTCAGTGGCTATGGCAGCTATTTTCTTTTCGGCTTTAAACCACTGTAAGCAATTAATCACTTCTTTCCACGGCCTCCCTAATTTATTGCATGTCTTATCACCGTCTAGCAATCCATCAAACAAAGTATCACCAAACTTTCGCCATTTGACCTCCTCAAATACTGAATCAGGGTCAGCAAAAAACCCTCTGGCTTTCCCTGCAGCAACTAAAGCAGCTAATTGCCTTAAAGCATCTTTGCTTACTCCGCGCTTTTCTAAAAAGCGTAACAATAAATCTTGGGCTACCTCTGTCTCCATTTTGGTCCAGCTGGGTTTAAAGTATCGTGGTCGCCGCCGTCAGAGCGCACTGCCGGGGCATCTCTGTATATTCCGCGGTCGCCAATGTCAATGCAGCTAGCCGAAATGTACCCCCCACGGGAGGCGGGTCTTGATCGGCCCGAGCCTTCGGATCACCCCCCCTAGCAGGGGCGATGATCTTAGCCCACCGGCGCTGCTTCGGTGCCTCTCCGTTCTCGCCGCTTTCTGGAACAGGGTGCTAAACTCTGCTGCCAGCGACCGTGGTCGTCGGGGTCTGTTGTAACGTGTGTCCTTCCTGTCCCTGACCCCGCCCCCCTGACCCCTTCTGACTGGATGTGAGTCAGGACCGCCCCCCATCCCTAGAGATAAAAACCCCAGCAACATCCGGAACGGGTCTCTTTGGTTCTGGGCTCATATGGAGCCTGCACCCTCCCTCGCCTTCCCTTCCCCCTCCCCAGTCTCCCCACTCCTCCCCTGTTTTCCTCAATAAAAACACCATGGAGACCAGGAACCAAACAGCTGCCTTTCTAAACCTGCAACGCTTCTACAAGGACCGCGTCTGACCAGCCCCACAGCTCGTGGCCATGGAATGACCATCCTGCGTGTTCCGGTTCTGGGGCAGCCCTCCCCCGCAGCAGGGGAGAGCTGCCTTCAGGTTTTGCACTGCTGCAAGTGGTGGAGAATGCGGGCAGCGGTAAGGACTTGCCTAGACACGCCAGGGAGCAGCGGAGCCCGCGGGAGCTGGGGGGCGGCGGGAGCCGGCGGCGCTTGGGGAACGGCGGGGCCGGCGGCGCAGCCGCGCCGGGCCGGCCCGAAAGGCGGGCCGGGCGGCGGCGCGGCCGCGCTGGGCCGGGCGCAGGGGGGGGGCGGGCTGGCCGGGCCGAGCTGGCCGCCGGCCCGCGGGGCCCACGCCTCCCCGCCGGCCCGCGCGGGGCTGCGGCGGAGCGGCGAACGCACGGCGGGGAGCCGCCGACGCGGCGGGACGCTGCCTGCGCTGCAGACGGAGACCACCCTGGCCGCGTGGCCCGCACATGGGCGCCGCCATCTTGTGAGCCGCCATTTTGTGTCGCGGGCGCCCCTCCCCCGGCGAGACCAACTCTGCACAGCCAAACACCATCTCTGCTGTGCAGCACACGCGTTGGCCGCGAGCTGTGAGACTCTCTAAAGACACAGGCGAGTCCCAAGAAGAGGACCCTGAAGGGACTTGTAGAAAGCTTGTGAAGTCTGTATTGAGTTGCTGAGGATAAAACAGTGACGAAGAGGACTGCAAGGGACCGGAAAGCGGTGACCAGTCTTGTCAGTCGGCAAAAGTCTATCCAGAGTAAGAGAGACTCTAGTGGTGAGCCGATAGCGCCTACAGTGCCTATTCAGGGAAATTTTCCGACCCTGGACCTCTGCTAAAGGTGTAGTTTGCAGCAGAGGAGGAGTGAATGTTTGTATGAATGTGATTTGGAGGCACCCCCCAGGGGAGGGGGTGGGAAACGTGTGAATGGCTGAAGGCACCCCCCAGGGGAGGGGGTGCAGAGGTGTGAATGGTTGAGTCATAGAACACGGCAGGGTGTAGGGCTCTGTTTTAAAACCCAGCTCATTCTTTTTTATTTTAACCTTAGACAGATTAACAAGTGTTGCATTTTGAGAATTGAGCTAGAGAGGACTTCCGGAAAAGGCCCTCTCTGCCCAATCCTCAAAAAAGAAAGGTATTTTCTTTAGTTAAAACCCTTTTTCGAGTTACAGTATGTTTTGTTTACCCCTATTATTACCTTTCCTCCTTCCCATGTCCCTTCTTCCCTCCCATTCTGATAAGGAGGTAACTAACAAGGCTGCATCCCGTCAAAAAAGACGCTGAGTTGCTACTGATTCTCTCAGGCGCCTTGCCAGTTCCCCCTTTGTACCATCACCCTTAAAAAATCACTCCTCACCCCCTTTTTTCCTACCCTCTTCTTCCCCAAATAGCCCCTCTACCATGCTTTCTAAAAATTTGCTTTTCCCAAAATCCCTGTGTCTTTCTGGCTGTGTGTAAGCTCTGCCCCTCTCCCTGCACGTCCAAGCTGGGGGGGGCACTGCAGACAGCACAGCCCCGTCGTGCAGCAGAGCAGCAAGATACACCTGATCTCAGCCAACCAGCTTCAACTCCAGCCCTACTGAAGAAATTTCTACCAGCTCCAAAAGACTCTGAACTAGAAAATTTTTTTTTCCTTTTGTATAAGAGAAAAAGTGGATTTGTTGTAACGTGTGTCCTTCCTGTCCCTGACCCCGCCCCCCTGACCCCTTCTGACTGGATGTGAGTCAGGACCGCCCCCCATCCCTAGAGATAAAAACCCCAGCCACATCCGGAACGGGTCTCTTTGGTTCTGGGCTCATATGGAACCTGTACCCTCCCTCGCCTTCCCTTCCCCCTCCCCAGTCTCCCCACTCCTCCCCTGTTTTCCTCAATAAAAACACCATGGAGACCAGGAACCAAACAGCTGCCTTTCTAAATCTGCAACGCTTCTACAAGGACCGCGTCTGACCAGCCCCACAGCTCGTGGCCATGGAATGACCATCCTGCGTGTTCCGGTTCTAGGGCAGCCCTCCCCCGCAGCAGGGGGGGGCTGCCCTCAGGTTTTGCACTGCTGCAGGGGTCACCATTTGAGGAACGGCGAGAGAGAACTCACACACGACTTAATATAAGTCATAAAGCAAGCTCCATTTATTTTAACGCGTGTGCTCTTTATATACTGTTACAGTGCTTATATTTATTAATCACTAATCTACTCGTTAATTGCAGCAGTTACAGCTTACATTTCTTTTACATTCCATTCTCACATCTACAGGGTTTTCCTCCTCATTCCTTGTTAATCACAAGTTTCTTCCTGTACATTCTTTATGCAGATGTGTCTTTTGACATTTTCTGTCCTAGGTTGCAATATTGATGTAGTTAAGTATTCTATTACCACCAGCTGTGGGCCATTAGCTGCTATCACCCACTCCGGATGACAGGCAATGGGCCATCCGTTAGCTATTATCACTTGCTAATGACCCACCCGGCATGACAGGCAATGGGCCATCAGGGACCCACCGTGTGACTCATGGACTTATCTCATCCCATTGTGGGATGCTCTGCCCAGGAGGGAGGAACCAGGTGTTCCCACCTGGATATAACCTGGCCTTGGAACTGCCTGAGCTAGCCCTGTCTACTGGGTTCCCAGAGGACGAGAGCTACTACTGGATCTTCAGCTGGAGACTAGACCTTCACAGGATCACCGCTTCAACTGGACTACTTCAGTTGGACTGCTACTACCACCCTAACAGGGTGTTAGGTTGTATCTGACTTTGTCAGTACTTTTCCTTGTATTATTTCACTTATTTTTAATTTCAATCTTGACTTGTGATCTCCCACTGGTTTGTTTTCAAACCAACACATATTTTGGTGCCCAACGTGGGGCACGACCTGGGGAAACTCAGAAATCCTATCACCATGATGTTCAGCTTATCTATATGGGTACTGTATCTCACTCTCTATATTTTTCCTCAAATGGGATACTATCTGCCCGTCATATTGCTCCTGTTGCGAACAGGGAATGGCATGAGAATTGCTCTATTGGTTTATTATGCCTATGGCATAATTACCTGTGAGGCGATGAACACCATTCGTTATATATACTCGACTTTGTCTGCCTGGCCTAACCTGAGCTGCTACATCTGGGACCTGCTCAGCAATCGCACCCACCCTCTGGGGCTAGGAAGAGAGAGCGGTTTCTTCCAGCATTTCAGGTCAGGCACAGCCGTTTTTGAGGATATTGAGTTCTCTCTGGATGCTAGGGATGGCATAATCTTTTTGTTAGTTCTGTTTTCCTTTTTCTCTGCGACCAGCACCGTGTACCTCATGCTGAAGATCAGAACAATATTTTGTCTTCTTGAGGGGGAGAAACAAAGCAAATCAGAACAGCTAAAGCCCGTAGCAGTTGCCCCCGTCCAGAAAAAGAAATCCAAGAGCAAATCAGTCCGCATAGTGACTGATGAGGATGCGGCAGGACCATCTCACCAAGCAGAAGTGACAGAGCCGGAGATCATCACTCGCTCTCTATCCCTGGGGGAGCTGCGTGACCTACGGAGGGAATTCACCCGGCAGGCGAACGAGTCCATCTTAACCTGGCTGCTCCGTATCTGGGATGCCGCCGCTAATGACACCATTCTGGACGGAAGTGAGGCCAGGCAACTGGGATCCCTGTCCCAGGATGTGGTTATTGACCAGGGGATTGGGAAAACCCAGGAAACTCTCAGCCTCTGGCGGCGATTGCTGGCGAGTGTACGGGACAGATATCTCTGCAAAGAAGACCTCCAGATGCACCAAAGAAAATGGAACACAATAGAACAAGGTATCCGATGCCTGAGGGAATTGGCCGTGCTAGAGATCATTTTCTCGGACAACGAGAGATTCCCCAAGAACCCAGATAATGTCCAGTGCACTTCACAAATGTGGCTAAGATTCGCACGGCTCGGACCAGAGATATACTCTCGTTACCTGGAAACACTGCAGTGGAGGGAAGGCGAAGACAAGGTGGGCGTGTTAACACACAAACTGAGAATTTATGAGGACACTGTCACCGCCCCACTACACACTCAGGTCTCATCAGTGGAAACAAACCTGGCCGAGCAAGTCCGGAGCTTGATTGAAGAGAGCCTCCAGAAACTAAGGAAAGAGTTCAAGGAAGGATTTTTCCATGTCACACCGAAACCAACCTGAGTCTCTGCCATCAGGAGCAGACATCCCCCAGCCAGGGAAAGAAGACAAACTCTAACGAGATGCAGCGCGAGGGAAACTCACAGGCAGTCTCAATATGAGATATAAAGTAAGCTCCATTTATTTCACCAAACGAGAGACTTATATACTGTTACAGAAGTTTCTAATTATAGATACATACACACACCTGCAGCTGTTCTCACACACCCAGGGATCCTCCTGCTAACTCCCTTATTCTTTTCTCATAACACTCCTGACTCCTAATCTTTCTCATGGCATTCTTCCCATAGCTCAGAAACACAGCTGTGGTTCTCAGGCGTCAGCTCTTCAAAACAACTTTCACTGAGGCCTGGCTATGCTGAGGCTCCGTTCAGGCCTGTTTGGTTAGCATAAGTTTTGCTGGAAAACTACATTTTCCAACAAAACTCCACGACGTGACCTCTGGTTTTTCCTTCAAGAGCATGGGGAAGACATGAGGAAGTGGGATAGGAAACCCACTTCCTCCTTAGCAGCCCGGGTACGTGAATTGAAAACAGAAACATCCACTTCAGGAGGCTCATCTAGGTACAACACTGCCCCAGTCTCTTGTGGACAGAACCCCCGACAGAATGGAAAGGATAATATGACTGATCCTCTTGAAGGAACCTCAGGAACACATTTACGGGAGAGGAGCACCACGCGTCAAAAACAGGATTAGAGTGAGCCCTGCCTCTAGCCAGGTAGAGGAAAGGGATAATCGGATCTATTGGACTGTGTGGATCCGATGGCCTGGCACGTCTGACCCACAAAGATACACGGCTTTGGTTGATACCGGCGCTCAGTGCACCCTGATGCCATCCAGGTATGTGGGGACCGAATCCATTTCTATTTCTGGGGTGACAGGAGGATCCCAGCAGCTGACTGTACTGGAAGCTGAAGTGAGTTTAACTGGGAACGAGTGGCAGAAACACCCCATTGTGACTGGTCCAGACGCCCCATGCATCCTCAGCATAGATTATCTCAGGAGTGGATATTTCAAGGACCCGAAGGGACATCGCTGGGCTTTTGGGATAGCAGCCGTAGAGACAGAAGACATAAGACAACTGAATACCCTGCCTGGTCTCTCAGACAACCCATCTGCTGTGGGACTACTGAGAATTGAAGAACAGCGGGTACCAATTGCTACAGCTAGAGTGCACCGCCGGCAATACCGCACTGACAGAGACTCTGTGGCCCCCATCCATAAGATGATTCGGGAACTGGAGAGCCAAGGGGTGGTCAGCAAGGCTCACTCACCCTTTAACAGCCCTATATGGCCGGTGCGTAAGTCCAGTGAAGAATGGAGACTGACGGTGGATTACCGTGGCCTGAATGAAGTCACACCACCACTGAGTGCTGCTGTACCCGACATGTTGGAACTTCAGTATGAGCTGGAATCCAAGGCAGCAAAGTGGTATGCGACCATTGACATTGCCAACGCCTTTTTCTCCATTCCTCTGGCAGCAGAGTGCAGGCCTCAGTTTGCTTTCACCGGGAGAGGTGTGCAGTACACATGGAACCGACTGCCCCAGGGGTGGAAGCACAGTCCCACCATCTGCCATGGACTGATCCAGGCTGCTCTGGAAAAGGGTGAGGCTCCAGAACATCTGCAGTATATTGATGACATCATTGTGTGGGGGGACACAGCAACGGAAGTATTTGGGAAAGGAGAGAAAATCATCAGAATTCTCCTGGAAGCCGGTTTTGCCATCAAGAAGAGTAAAGTCAAGGGACCTGCCCGAGAGATCCAGTTCCTGGGAGTAAAGTGGCAAGACAGACGGCATCAGATTCCTTCTGAGGTCATCAATAAGATCATCGCGATGTCTCCACCAACCAACAAGAAGGAGACGCAAGCTTTCCTAGGCGCCATAGGCTTTTGGAGAATGCACATCCCTGAGTACAGCCAGATCGTGAGTCCTCTCTACCTCGTAACCCGCAAGAAGAACGATTTCCACTGGGGCCCTGAACAGCAGCAAGCCTTCACCCAGATCAAACAGGAGATCGCTCATGCGGTAGCCCTTGGCCCAGTCAGGACAGGACCAGAGGTAAAGAATGTGCTTTACTCTGCAGCCGGGAGCCATGGTCTGTCCTGGAGCCTTTGGCAGATGGTGCCTGGCGAGACCCGAGGTCGACCACTGGGATTCTGGAGTCGAAGTTACAGAGGGTCTGAAGTCAACTACACTCCCACCGAGAAAGAAATCTTGGCAGCTTACGAAGGAGTCCAAGCCGCCTCAGAGGTGATCGGCACAGAAACACAACTTCTCCTTGCACCCCGACTGCCAGTGCTGGGGTGGATGTTCAAGGGAAGGGTTGCCTCTACCCACCATGCCACTGATGCCACGTGGAGCAAATGGATTGCCCTCATCACACAGCGCGCCCGTATTGGAAACCCAAATCGCCCTGGGATTCTGGAAATTATAACAAACTGGCCTGAAGGTGAGACTTTTAAATTATCTTCAGAAGATGCAGAGAAGCAAGTAGCATGTGCCGAGGAAGCACCCCCGTATAATGAACTGCCAGAGAGTGAAAGACGCTATGCCCTCTTCACCGATGGGTCCTGCCGAATTGTAGGCGCAGATCGGAAATGGAAAGCTGCAGTATGGAGCCCCACACGACAAGCTGTACAGGCTACCGAGGGACAAGGTGGATCGAGTCAGGTCGCAGAGCTCAAAGCCATCCAACTGGCTTTGGATATTGCCGAACGAGAGAAATGGCCAAGGCTCTATCTCTACACCGACTCCTGGATGGTAGCCAACGCGCTATGGGGATGGTTAGATCGCTGGAGAAAGGCTAACTGGCAGCGCAGAGGAAAACCCATCTGGGCCGCTGAGATTTGGCAGGACATCGCCGCCCGGGCAGGAAAGCTGACTGTGAAAGTTCGACACGTGGATGCACATGTACCTAAGAGTCGGGCTAATGAAGAGCATCGTAACAACGAGCAGGTGGACCGAGCTGCCAAGGTGGAAGTGTCACAGGTGGATCTGGACTGGCAGCACAAAGGAGAACTATTTCTAGCTCGTTGGGCCCATGATGCCTCTGGTCATCAAGGGAGAGATGCGACATACAGGTGGGCTCGTGACCGAGGGGTGGACTTGACCATGGACAACATCTCACAGGTCATCCACAGCTGTGAGACTTGCGCTGCAATCAAACAGGCCAAGCGGGTGAAGCCTCTGTGGTATGGGGGACGATGGTCAAAGTACAGATATGGGGAAGTATGGCAAGTTGACTACATCACACTTCCCCAAACCCGCCAAGGAAAGCGCTACGTGTTGACCATGGTGGAAGCAACCACAGGATGGTTAGAGACCTACCCTGTGCCTCATGCTACTGCCCGGAACACCATCTTGGGTCTGGAAAAGCAAGTCCTGTGGAGACATGGTACCTCTGAGAGAATCGAGTCTTACAATGGAACCCATTTCAAGAATGGCCTCATAAGCACCTGGGCTAGAGAACATGGAATTGAATGGATATACCACATCCCCTATCATGCACCAGCTGCCGGGAAAGTTGAACGGTGCAACGGACTACTGAAGACAACTTTGAAGGCACTTGGCGGGGGAACCTTAAAAAATTGGGAACTGAACTTAGCAAAGGCCACCTGGATGGTTAACACAAGGGGTTCTATCAATCGAGCCGGTCCTGCCGAGTCCGAACCTTTGCACACAGTGGATGGAGATAAAGTCCCTGTGGTACATGTAAGAGGTTTCTTAGGAAAGACTGTTTGGATTAGTCCCACCTCAGGGAAAGGCAAACCCATCCGTGGAGTGGTTTTTGCCCAAGGACCTGGTTATACTTGGTGGGTGATGCAGGCAGATGGGGAAACCTGTTGTGTCCCACAAGGAGACCTTATCTTAAGTGAGAACTGTGTAGATGGTAATAGAATAAGGGGTGGATAATGTCCTAGGTTGCAATATTGATGTAGTTAAGTATTCTATTACCACCAGCTGTGGGCCATTAGCTGCTATCACCCACTCCTGATGACAGGCAATGGGCCATCCGTTAGCTATTATCACTTGCTAATGACCCACCCCGCATGACAGGCAATGGGCCATCAGGGACCCACTGTGTGACTCATGGACTTATCTCATCCCATTGTGGGATGCTCTGCCGAGGAGGGAGGAGCCAGGTGTTCCCACCTGGATATAACCTGGCCTTGGAACTGCCTGAGTTAGCCCTGTCTACTGGGTTCCCAGAGGACCAGAGCTACCACTGGATCTTCAGCTGGAGACTAGACCTTCACAGGATCACCGCTTCAACTGGACTACTTCAGTTGGACTGCTACTACCACCCTAACAGGGTGTTAGGTTGTATCTGACTTTGTCAGTGCTTTTCCTTGTATTATTTCACTTATTTTTAATTTCAATCTTGACTTGTGATCTCCTACTGGTTTGTTTTCAAACCAACACATTTTCTCACGAAGCGTTCTCAGGGAAGCAAACTACTGCAGCCTGTATATGGCCTGCCTGCTACTTAGCTTAACAATGGTCTTGCTCGCACAAACCTTCTAATAATTCACGGCCGTGATCTTGAAGCCATTGTGTAACACTAGGTAACTCATCAATTTCTTTATATACCTAACTCCCCTAAACCATTGCTCATGAGGGATTTGCTAGAGAAATTAGAGGCCAAAATTAAATTTAAAAAAGGACGGGCTGTAAAAGTCGTAATTCCTGAGTCTAAATTTGTTGAAGTTGCTTTGCTTTTTATACAGAAGAAGTGTGGTGAAATCCCTGCTGAAATTGAAAATGCTGTCAATCCAATAGTGTTGTTGCAAAACCATGAATAAAAACTTTAGTAGTAGTCATGCTAAGGCTTGGAGGGATCAGTAGGCCTGAGTGTAAACACTGTTGTGTAGCGAAGTTGCCAGTAGCGATCAAAAGGATCAATAGAGCATACTGATGAGGGTAGAAAGACTTGTCTAAGGAATGTAGCTATAGAACAGTTTGTTTATTTAAGTAATCTGCTAAGTGGAGTGTGTGACTTATCTAATAGGGTGTAGTAGATTAATGATGATAAAGAATGTTCAGTTAACGAAAAACAAAGTCACAATGTAATCATAAATCAGGTAGATGTGTCTAGAAATCAAATTCGTTAAGATGAAGCAATTTGGAAAGAAAACATATATATACTCAGTGATTTTGTAGCAGGTTTGGGCTCTGACTTTGGACATTAGTCCTCAGGTCCCCAGGGCCCTCAATAAAGCACCGCATAAAATAACTTCGGTTGTTTTGTGTTTCCTCGGTTCGGGCAACAGTGTGGGCCAGTGATGGTCCAGGAAGATCCAAAAAAGTGAACCCAGTGAGTATCGCACTTAAACCAGGAGCAACACAGGTGAGACAAAAACAATACCCTTTAAAACTAGAAAGCCGTAAGGGGCTAGCACCTATAATTGAAAATTTCCTTAAATTTGGGTTGTTGGTGGAATGTAAATCCAAGTACGACATGCCCATCCTGCCGGTAAAGAAAGCTGATGGCAAAAGTTATAGATTAGTGCAGGATTTAAAGGCAATTAACAAGATCACAAAAGACATACATTCAGTTGTATCGAACCCCTACACTCTTTTGACCACACTGACGAATGAACTAGGGTGGTTCACAGTTTTAGATCTCAAGGATGCCTTCTTCTGTATTCTAATCCACAAAGATAGTCAGGAACTCTGCCTTTAAGTAGGAAAACCCTGAAACAGGAAGGAAGACTCAACTCACCCAGACAGTCTTGGCCCAGGGATTCAAGAACAGCCTAACTATATTCGGCCACCAGCTGTCAAAGGAACTAGAAGACTCGAAGAAACAAGAACCAGGGGGAGAAGTTCTTCAATATGTTGATGACATCCTAATCGCGGCCAAAACGTGAGATGACTGCATCCAACTCACTGTAAGTCTTTTAAACTATCTGGAATCAGATGAGTATCGCATCTCTAAAGAAAAGGCACAAGTTGCCAAGGAAACAGTGGTTTACTTGGGGCTGGAAATTTTCCGTGGCCATTGACAACTCAGCAAAGAACGTAAGGAGATCATCTGCTGCCTTCCACAGCCTGACACCGTGAGAGAGATGCAAGCCTTCCTTGGAATGGCAGGCTGGTGCTGACTCTGGGTCGCAAACTATGGATTACTAGTAAAACCTCTGTTTGGCACCCTTAAAGCATCTGAAAAGGGAACCATTATATGGACTGAGAGTGCAAGGGCTGAATTCAAACAACTGAAGCATTCCCTAATGTTAGCCCCAGCTTTGGGATGGCCAGACTTAACCAAACCTTTTGAACTTTTTACATATGAGCAACAGAATGTTGCTCTGGGGGTACTGGCACAGCACCTTGAGGACCAACAAAGAGCTGTGGCCTATTTTTCAAAACAGCTAGATAATGTTAGTCAAGGGTGGCCTGGGTGTCTGAAAGCTGTGGCAGCCACTGTCCTCCTAATACAGGAGGCTCATAAATTCACCCTTGGGCGGCACATCATCATGTATGTACCTCACGTAACGCAGAGGGAGGTGGTGGAGTGGACTAGGCCTCTGCGTTTACTGAAAGTGTCTCTATGGCTTTTGAGAGATCACTTCCGCCAGCACTACCGTGGTGCTGTGCAGGAAGACCCTCTCACACCCGTGCTGGTGGAAGGCACAAACACACACTCACCCAGGGAACTGGATAGCTCATGCGTGACCAGAGACAAAGAATCTAGAGCGCTCGATCACTTGGATATTCCAGAGGTTTATTCCAAAGGGCTCCAGGAGTGAAAGAGAAAGATAAACTCTAGGTTCTCCTAGATATAGAGATACAGGGCCAATAATCTGAGGGTACAGGGGTGGAGAGAAGGCGGGGGGATACAACAACCAATGGGGAGAGGGGAGGGGTGGAGTGAGGGGTCAGGTTACAGCCAATCACCATAGGAGGATTTACATAGTCTAGGGAGGGACCATCAAATTCTCAAAGGGGGGTAACTTAAACTTTAGAATCTTCCCACCATCGAGTTCCTGCTGTCCTGGGACAGCTCGGCTCCCCAGCTGTTCCCGAGGTGATCTCATCCACCACAACACCCACGCAGTGATATCCATACTGGAACAAAAGGGGGGACACTGGCTATCCCCTAGCAGAATGCTTAACTACCAATCTGTATTATTGGAACAAGGTGATGTTCCCCTGAAAACAACTTCTGTTGTTAACCCTGCTATGTTTCTGTCCTCTACCTTGATTGATGATGTGCCTGAGCATGACTGTTTGCAGACAATCGAGGAGGTGTATTGCAGCAGACAAGACCTGAGAGATACCCCACTAGAAAATTCAGATTAAGAACTATTCACGGATGGCAGCAGTGATTTAGGAAAGAAAGACAAAACTTCACAACCTATATAATTTTAAGTTGTAAAGCCAGTATGTTTATTACAGCGCCAGGCACATGGGAGGTAGCCCTCCAAAGACACACACACTTTCAGTCCCATATAGCTTGGTATATATCTGGTTACATTGTTACACATTCATGGAATTTCTCAATATGTTTATACATATGTATAACTTATCCCCACTTCCTATTATAATGAGTTCAAAAGTCATTTCTATATTCTTGCGCCTGCATAGTTCCATTTGGTAGGGGGCTCCGGGGGTCTTTTTTTGAAAAAGGACAGGAGATTTTCTGTTTTGCACGTACGTTCTGAATCTTTGCTCAAAGGCAAAAACAACATATTTGATTTTTTTGCCAGCGTGGCAGTTCCATGAGTATCATAGTCCTTGTTTGGCAAACACAGTGAATGTTAATCAAAGAATCCTCTATTTATTGAGTTTATCAGTCTTGTCTATCAAGTAGTCTCTACAAGTTATTTTTTAACTTCCGATTCTCTTATATCAGCAGCTTCATGAAAAAAGGTAAGAGGATGACAGGCTATGCAGTAACCACCATAGATAAAGTAATTGAGGCAAAAGCCTTGCCTTTAGACGTGTCATCACAGAAAGCCAAGTTGATTGTTCTCACGAGGGCCCTAGACCTCAGTGAAGGAAAGAAAGTAAATATATGGACTGATTCGATATATGCATTTAGTGTTGTCCACGCCCATGGAGCCATCTGGAAAGAAAGAGAACTGTTGAATGATCAAGGTAATGCTATCAAACATGCTGAGCAGATACTTGCCCTCTTAGAGAGTATCAAGAAACCTACAGAAGTACCTATCATGCATTATATGGGCCACCAAAAAGGGAAAACCACTCCAGAACTAGGAAATCTCTTTGCTGATGAGATAGCAAGAAAGATTGCAGAAGGAGGCATTCTTGCAGTAATACCACAAAAAGAGATTGATCTGTCAAGGTTCACCCCAAAGTATGTGTTATGCATGGGAGACAGGAGTTTTATGAGTTTCTGCTGTTTGCTCAGGCTTCTAGCAACAGGCAGTAACTCTTATTAGGGTGGCTAGCACCCCAAGACCCGATCTTGTTTGCAAGGTCCTTTAATAATGGCCGATTAAGTCCAATATGATATAAATTTTCATTTATTAGGCACAGAAATTGACAGACATAAAAACACAGGACAAACTACATACTTACACAGGAATAAAATGATTGCAAACTACGAGTAACTAAATTGCAATTATGGAAAGGTACCTATTCTTATTAAGAGCTAGCAAGAATAATATAACTTAGGAACCAAATGTATCTACCAGCCGATTGGTGGTGAAATATACTTCGGAATCCTTTCAAATAATTCCCAAGAAAGTAACCACAGAGTCTGCATCCAGACTCTGGGGAGAAGCTCCTTGCACATCTTCAGAGTATGTGTAGGAAACTTCTACTTTTGGGATATTTTTCGTGAGGTTTTATAGTTGTAAAAGCGTGCCTTTTGGTCACGTATTCATTTCTTTGTTTCTCTTTTTACATCCTCTTTTCATACCAAAATATGAATTCAAGGTTAGAGGTCTCAGACTTTCAGGCACAACAAGATAACCTCCTGCTGGGCTTTTGACCCCACCGGAGTTATCTATGTTCCGCCATGAAACAGAAGGAGAGAGGGGAGGGGGAGGACATCTTGCCACAATCCACCCCTGTGACCAAAGGCACTAACTTTTACCTCATAGAGTGATAGTACAGGTATCTCTTGCTTCTATGCTATAAAAATACATTCATAATATGTGCATTATTATCAAGTATTTTGGTATACACTGTTTTCTTAAGTTGTATTATTTTTAATAAAACTTTTGAATGTTATTGATTGTAGCAATGTGGGTTTTTAGGATTCCATGTGCTCCCTTTGTTTCCCTGCTTTGTATACTATTGGTTCATTTTGAAATATGCTCTGCTGTACCTGAAAACCTATTGGTGTGTTCCCCCCTGTCAATTCTCCCCCTCCATCTCCCGGGACTGGCTCCAGGGGAGAAAAATCCCGCCCCTTCTCTTCCCCTTATAAGCCCGTGTCTGCATCAGAGAGGGGTCTTCCATCTCTGAGCTGCTAGCATCTGCTACCTGCCCTGTCTCCCTTCCCCCTTCTCCTTCCCTGCACCCCTTTTCCCCATACCCCAAATAAACCTCCCTAGCAGAACAGAGATGGCATCCAGTTCGTTCTTTCGTCTCACTATGTTTCCTGCTAGAATTTCTGTGGTTGGGAGACTCACGCCAGCCCACGGGACCCCAGGGGCCGCCCGCTCCGGATCTGGTGGAATTACATGGACCAGGGACTTTGCCCCGAGCGGGAGCCAGCCTGTGCCATCCTCCCGGAGCCTGCAGTAACAATTGATATTGATAAGAAGCACCTGCTGTTGCTTCAGTTTATGGGTTTATGTAGTAGATTATGTAACACAAAATATATATTTTAAAAGGAAAATTAGTAGCAACAACTAAGAGATTATAAGATATGGCCTTAATTTCGGAGTGTTTATGGTAATTGGAGACAATTCAACAAGTTATTTATACTCGTGTTGATATTAGTCCATGTAGGTTAGATTGTTTTCTACCCCTTGAGTCTTAGGGTCATAGGAGGATGTAGATGCAAATCAGGAACAAAGAAGAGTCTGTGGAGGCAGTTTTTTCCCCCAATCCCTCCTGCCTTTGAGGGACAGTGCAGGGAACAGGGTGTGGGGGGTTTTGGTCAGTTCATCACTGAGATCTTCTTCCACTGCTCAGGAAGAGGAGTCCTTCTCTGCTGCACCATGGGGTCCCTCCCATGGGAGACAGTTCTCTGTGAACTTCTCCAGCATGGTTCCAATCTCGCGAGCAGTAGTCCTCCCAAAACTGCTGCAGTGTAGGTCACTCTTCTATGGGGTGCAGTCTTCCAAGGACAGGCTGCTGCAGCCTGGAAGCAGGGGCACCCTCCCTCCACCAGGTCTCCCACTGGAACACAGCCTCCTCCAGGCATCCTCCCGCTCTGGTGTGGCCACCTTCCCCACGGACTGCGAGTGGATCTCTGCATCCCTCATGGACCCCCATGGGCTGCAGGGGGACAGCCTGCTTCACCATGGTCATCACCACGGCCTGCAGAAGAATCTTGGCTCCGGTGCCTGGAGCTCCTCCTCTCTCTCCTTCTCCACTGACCTTGGTGTCTCCATGTTGTTTCCTTCACATATTCTCACCTCCTCCTCTTCTCTGGCTAAGAAAAAGAAAACAACTGCCCCCACCTTTATTTTGATTTTCTTCTTAAATATGTTATCACAGAGGCATTACCAAAATCTCTAATTGGCCCAGCCTTGGCCAGCGGTATGTCCATCTTATGAGCCATCAGGGATTGGCTCTGCTGGACATGGTGAAAGCTTCTAGCACCTTCTCACAGAAGCCATCTCTGTGGGCCCCCCCCCACTACCAAAACCCAAGCCATTCAAAACCAACTGTCTTGGTTTGAAAGACAGGTGTCTGCTAAGAGAGGTAGAACCCTCCCTAAGGACAGAAAATGTGATTTCCCCTCCCTCCGAATTATTTTAATTTTGAAATCAAGGGCTTTCAGGCAAAGGTATGGGAAAAGGAATATCAGTTCTTTACTAGTATCTATAAACAAGCAATAACAATAATAGCAACCACAAATAGAACCAGAAAACCAATAGCAGATGACTTTTTGAGCTGCTGAGCACTTTCCCGTGTGGTGTAATCATGGTTGCAAGCAGCAGGGGCGCTGTTGAGCTCCCAGTCGAGCAGGGCAGGTGTGATGACTCCCGAGCGGCTGCAGGTGGCGCTGTGGCGCAGGGTCAGGTCAGCTTCACGCAGCTGGTAGTGGCAGAGCAGCAAAAGCGGGGCTGCAGGGGCAAGGGGGCTGGCTCTCCCAGGCTAGCCAGCGAGGCAGCAAGGACTCCGCAGTCACAGCAGATGCCGCGGTCTCATGCAGCAAAAGCGGGGCGGGCGGCAGGGACAGCCGGACTCCCTGGCAGCTGCTACGAGAAACGCAGACGGGGAAACGTGCACTCCCAATGGGAAAGAGGTTAAATCAAAGCTCACCCAGCCACGAGGAGAAGACAGAGCACAGTTGGATCTCCTACGGTCACAGCCAGAAGCAAAGAGCAGTCTCTCCTCCGGGTGTCCGACGACGAGAGTGCAAGTCTCCAACGGCCGGCTCCTTCCTTCCCCTGCCCTGCCCAGCACACCCTTTTGTCTCTTACAAAAGAGTTGATGGCTCTAATCACCCAGCTATTTGTTGCTTAGTAACAGGGATGGAAAAAAATTCCAATGCCCCCCAACCTCCAACACCAACACAGAAGGACAAAGAGAAAGGGGGTGTCAGTCTTCCCCCCTCCCTGCTTATCTCTCTGGCAGCAGAATTCTACTGAGAAAGGCAGCTAGCATGCTCTGACAGTGGCTGGAAACTTGGTCATGGCCAGAACCCGCGGAGGGACTTAACCATTCTGTCAGCCCGAGATGGCAGGAACACTCAAGGTAAGGTGGCTAGGCGGTGGGTACTCTGTAGTCTTCTCTCCTGGAGCAGGGGCCGATCTCAAGTTGGAGCAGGGATGCCCCACTCAGTGTGGTGGTGACAGAAAGGCACCTGTGGAATTCACCCCAAGGCAGCTCAAAACTGCTAACTGCAGTCTCTTCGAGAGAGGGGACAAAAACAAAAGAGAACCCAAAATGGAAAAGCTTCTGCCTGTGCTGCCTCGGCTCTATAGCAAGAAACTAAGAGCCAAACCAAGCAGCCAGAGAGAGAGAGAGCTCTGCCTAAGCAAAGACTGAGAGACCAGTGAGGCAAAAAAATCACGTGGCAAAAGAGAGAGCAAGCTTCCTGCCAGGGCAGACTTTAGAAGAGCCTGCGGTAGCCCCCCACCTCAGTTTCCCTGCTGCAGGGTCTTAAAGAGACAGTAACAATTTTTGGCACAGATAGATATGGAATAGAGTAACATTTTGGGTTACCCCAAGACAAAACATTAGCCCAGTTACAGTTGTGGATACATTATACCTCTACATGCACACTATTTCGCTTTCCATATTTTGTTTCATTGTAATGCTTACTGAGCAGCTACTAGTCTTGTAACATCTGTTTTTTGAAGGGGGTATATTGGAAACTGAGTAAGTAAATTTCCTCTTTGTTGGTGAGAAAGGAGTGGTCAAACAGGTAACTCCAGTTAACTATTGAGAGACAGAATATGTGAATTCTAAAACTTAGAAAAACAAGATTCCCTTAATCTTATCAAGATAAGAGGGAGAAAAATCCTTTTGAAGCCAGCACAGAAACCACTGAATCACCTCACAAAGAACTGCACATGCTCCAGAGAAAAAGGTGACCGTCATCCTGGTGGGATCTTTGGGGTCTCCAAAGACCACTTGGAAATATGGAGCATGTGTGGTGCACATGCTAATGATATTAATGACTTTCGAGAAATTATTTGCATAACCACGCCTATTCTGGGGAATGTGATGAATATTCATGAATTTTACATATAACACTGTGTCTTTGGAGGTACTGAGGTGTGTGTTTGGAGGAGTGAATCCCCCACACCTGGTGCACTGAATTAAAGCAAATACCCACTTCTCTGACTTTGTCTCTGAAGTGTCTCCAGCCTCGCTTGGAGTGAATAATTGGTTAGAGGTTGTGTTTCACATATCATGGTTATATTTCTCTCTGCCAGATGTGACTGTACAGATTCTCTCTCATGGGAAACTTTCCCTTCTCTCGTTAGGTATGAGAAACCATAGATAAACACTATGGGAACAGAGAATGTTTTGGAATGGGTGTTGAGAAACCTCTGCCAATCACCCCAGGGGGTGGGTGACTGCTGGCCAATCCAAATGTTTTTCTCTTCTGTATAAAAGTCAGATTTCATAAATAAAGCTGCTTCTTCTTCGCTCGGACACTGCTACTGTTGGCTGGGTTTCTTTCCATTATCGGTTCAACAGTGACAGCCAGATTCATGTTATTAGGTGGAGCTCCTAAATTTGTACAATTATAGCTTGTTTCATTAGCAATTGTCATTGAAATACATTCAGGCTTAAGTGTGGTTACAACCATTACCATAGTTACCATTACAGATAGAAAAAGTGAAGGTCTTCATCCAGTGCATTGGGCTTGGTGATGTATGTGCCCAGGTGGTTCATTCTGGCACTGATTCCTTCTGTGAGAAGAATCATAGAATCATAGAATATCCTAAATTGGAATGGACCCGCAAGGACCCTCGAAGTCCAACTCCTGGCTCTGCACAGGACACCCCAAGAATCACACCATGTGCCTGAAAGCATTGTCCTGAAACCTGAAAGCACTTCTTCAACTCACTAAGCAGTCCTTAAATGGATAACTTGATCTTCAGTGGAGACATGCTGGCTTAATTCCCAGTATCATTTTCTGAAAAAGAGTATTGGTGGGGTTTCCCCAACAGGTTACCCCATTAAAAACGAGGGAATAACTACTGTGCACTAATTCTATGTTTTGTACCACTGTTGTCACTAGTTTTCCAAGTGGCCCACAAGGTTTAGTCAGAGTCATAGGCACAGTTCCAATTTGTGCTAATTTTACTGTACCAGATTCTCCTGGTTGCAATGCTGTCAGATGTTCCCCTTTGATTGGAGGTGGAGCACCTCATTTGGGTTTTGCAAAGAATTCTTGTCTC
Source organism: Lichenostomus cassidix (assembly GCF_008360975.1). NCBI lineage: Eukaryota > Metazoa > Chordata > Aves > Passeriformes > Meliphagidae > Lichenostomus > Lichenostomus cassidix. The sequence goes on from NC_139510.1 coordinate 13,384,906, forward strand.
CCAGGGCTCACAGTAGATCCATACTGATTATTTAGTTGCTGAAGTACTCTGGAAAGTCAAGCATTACACCCAGTTGTGTGTGGTTCAAGGCTCTTTTTCAATAGGCCATAAGCCCTTTCTATGATTCCATTTGACTGGGAATAGTATGGGGTGTGAAATTGATGCCTAAAATGCTGGTAAAAATAAGAAGCAGACAGCACAGTATAGGGAAAAAGGTTATTACCTTGGTTTTAATAGGATCCCAGGTGCCTTCTCGTTGAAGGTGGAACCACACCGAAGAAGCACACCCCGTGTACAACGTGTATACAATTTTATGGACTTCACAAATTAGCATATCTATCTAAAATCCCCCAATAAGAAACCTAACAAATGAAGTGATTGTCCCCCTGTTCTAATTATCCCCCCCCCCCCCAAATGAGGCTATGTGGCTAGCACAGGTTTTTCCCATGAGAAATTTTCCTGTGTTTTATAAATAAAGATAAAGTTTGGATGTTGTTGGAACAGTGTCCCAGAACTTGGGCAGTGCAGGCCTGGCCAATCAGGCCTGGGGGAAGGCTTCTGACTGACCAATCTGGGTGACTTTTGAGAACTCTATATATGTGATGAAATCAAAACAATAAAGGTCATTCCTTCTTGCCACTGAGAACTGGTGCCTTCATTACTCTGCTAGCTGCTCAACAGCGACAAGGCTACAACTTAGTTTACAAAAACATGTTCCAGACAGGAGGCTCCGTTCAAGGTTGGTGCCTCATGTTCTGAGATACCAGGGATGTTTCGTCTTCTGCCGAGAACCCCGAAGTACCCTAATATCAGAGTGCAAGGGTTATAAACATGTAGGGCTAAGATACAGGGAGTGAAAAGTACAGGGAATGGGAAAGGGTATAAAATGTATAAAAAGGGTATAAAAAGAGTATAAAGAGAAAGGACAAAAAACCATCAGGCATCAAATAACCATTGAATTCCTTCCGGTTTGGCCCATTCTTGTACCTCCTTACAGAAGAAATGTCAGCCATTATTACTTTGGATAGTGTCAGGAGTAGCAGACTTGAGAACCAAGATGATAGTCCTAGTACTGTGCTATGATCATCAGCCTTTCGGCATTTAGATGCCATGAGTAGGCCCAAGACTACTTCTACACCTGTGAGGATGTATCAGTATCCTGAAGAGGGTCTGAGTGGCTCAATGGAATCATTTTGCTACGTAGACTAAAAAGCTTTCCCTTTACTGTTTTGTAGGGGCGGTGCTTAGGCAGGATGATCTAATTGAAATTTTTATGTACACTGAGGAAATTCTGTAAGAATAATTTCACAAGTTTTCCTGTTTTGTGTGGGGGTTCAGGGTAATGCTGCAGAATCAGACAGCTGCAGGGGCCTTTTATCTTCAGTTAACGTGAAACCTTGGGAGAGACAAACTGAGTTGCCTCTAGCAGGGGCCGAGACAAAGAGTAAGATAAGACTGTGTTTACCTTATGCATAGTAGTTAACGGGAGAGATTAGGTGAAGAGACTGTTATCTGTAGCCCTTAAGAAATGCAAAGCATATAACCCTAGAAACCTAAGTTTTTGTAACTGCTGAGCTACTAGTTGATAACAGTATAAAAAGACTTTGTACAATAAAGTCAGCTTTGCATGAACCAGGCTGAGTCTGTGTATCAATCACCGACAGTTTAGGGGGCTACCTTTACTCCGTGCCGCAAAATAAAGTGCTTCCTTACCAGTGTGACCTAATTTCTGATGTAACCATTCTCCCAACTGATTCAATTCCTGATTTGAGGAGTTGTCGTGGTTTGACCCTGGCCAAATGCCAGGCACCTACGATATCTGCTCTCTGCTCTCTCCGCTCTCCCCTGCCACAGCTGGGCAGAGGAGAGGAAAAAGTTAACACAAAAAGGGCTCATGAGCTGAGATGAGGAACCACGAGAAGACGCACTGAGGGCAAAACAGGCTCAACTTAAAGTTGCAATGTGATGTATTGCTTACAGAGCCAGAGGAGGATAAATGAGAAGTAAAATTAAGCCTTCAGCAACACCATTTGTCCGCTCACCCCCTCCCTCCTCCCCACCACCAGCACGGGGGGACAGGGTATGGGGGTTGGGTCAGTCCATCACCGAGATCTTCTTCCGCTGCTCAGGGAGAGGAGTCGTCCTCTGCGTTGCCATGGGGTCCCTCCCACGGGAGGCAGCTCTCCATGAACTCCTCCAGCATGGGTCCACTCTTACGAGCAGCAGCCTGCCCGAACCTGCTGCAATATAAGCCTCCTGCCATGGGCAGACAGTCCTCCCAAAACTGCTGCCATGTGGGCCCTTCATCCATAGGGTGCAGACCTCCGAGGCCAGGCTGTTTCCATCTTGGGAGCAAGGCCTCTCTCCCCACTGGGACTCCCAGTGGATCACAGCTTCCTCCAGGCATCCACCCACTCTGGTGTGGCCACCTCCCCACAGGCTGCGAGTGGATTTATGCATCCCCCACAGACCCCATGGGCTGCAGGGGGACAACCTCCTTCACCATGGTCATCACCATGGCTGGCAGAGTCAGCTTCAGTGCCTGGAGCACCTCCTCTCTCTCCTTCTCCACTGGCCTTGGTGTCTCCATGTTGTTTTCCCTCACATATTCTCACCTCCTCCTCCTTCTCTGGCTAAAAAGAAGTGCATGGGCCCATTGTTTTGATTGTCTTCTTAAATATGTTATCACAGAAGCATAACCAACATCTCTAACTGGCCCAGCCTTGGCCAGCGGCATGTCCATCATCTTCAGAGCCATCAGAGTTTGGCTCTGCTGGACATAGTTAAAACTTCCAGAACCTTCAAACAGAAAACACAGGAGTAATCTTTGTGGGCCCCCCTCCCCCCCACTAGCAAAAACTGGGCCAAGCAAAACCAACACAGGAGTCTTCTTGTCACCGAATCTGCGGGAAAAAATACAAAATCTCTCCAACAACATTTTAACGTTAGAGAGTCAGGGCATTACTTTATTATCTGGCCAGGATGTTGTTCTGGCCAGGATGTACCACAGAAATCATCTCATCCACACATAGCCCGGGTGTGCAGAGAGAATCATTCCATGATACACAGCTTTTACTTGATTTTTCAGATATTTTATACAGTAAAAATACATAGGAAAGCATTGGCTCAGTGTTCATTGGTCTAAAGTTGAGCAAACTCTTAGTATTCAGTTTTCTATTGGATCCAAATCTCTTCGCCTCTGATGCTAATTAGATTCTTCATTCTTCAGTTTTTCTTATCAGTCCTTTTTCCAGCAAGGATGTCTTCAGCCCTGCTGGAGGTGGTCTGGGGTAGCCGTTTGTGATATCCATCATGTCTTGTTGATAACTACAAGGTCCTGGCGAATGTTCTGTTAATAGTCTTTATCTTTCTGGTTATCTTCAGGGTCACTCCCAATCTGTTGGTATGCTGAGTTCACCAGACCTCATCTGGTGGAGCGATGCCCTGGAAGAAACCTAAAATTCCTTTTCCAGGGTAAAGACAAACAAAACCTTTGACTAAAGTTATACAAAATTTTTTTAACCTGATGTATTTTCTAACATTCTGTCTTTATCTCCGTGATTTTAGTTAATTCATCTACCTTTTGATTCCAGTTTGTGGCTGCTTTTTTATCCTTGGCATGGGCTTTAACCTATCCTGTTTTGAATGGTGTTTTTCTGGCTATATTTAATAATGATTGCCAATCGCGAGATTCCTAAATGGGAGATCTATTTACTTCCTAATTTAGGGATTCCCCTTTGTATTGGGTTTGCATGGCCTGGTTTTGGTAGTGGGGGTGGGTAGCTCTTGTGAGAAACTGCTAGAAGCTTTCTCCATGTCTAGCAGAGCCAAGCCTTGTCTACTCCAAAGATGGATGTGCCAGTGGTCAAGGCTGGCCCAAAAATAAATGGCAGTAACGCCTCTGTGATAATATATTTAAGAAAAAAATAGAAAAAAAAATCTTATTGCACAGTTCTAATTGCGGCCAGAGAAGAGTAGGGGGAGAATATGCCAGAGAAACAACTCTGCAGACACCAAGGTTGTCACCGAAATTGGGGGAAAAACATAAACCCTCCAACAACATTTTTAATGTTAGAGAGGCAAGGCATTACTTTATTTTCTGGCCAGGATGTGACACAGAAATAATTTCATTCACACATAGCCTGCGTGTGCAGGAAGATCATTCCATGACACAAGGTTTTTACAAGATTTTCCTCCAAACTTTATACAGTCAAAATTCATAGAGATGTATTGGTTCAGTGTTCATTGGTCTAAAGTTGTTTAGCCCTTCATATTTGGTTTCCTATTGGATCCAAATTTCTTCACCTCTGATGTCAATTAGATCTTCCCTCCTTGATTTTCTTATCAGTCTTTTCCAGACTAGATGTCTCCAACTCTGCCAGAGGCAGCATCTGGGGTAGATGTTCATGGATGGTTGTTGATGTTCTGTTGATGGTCTTTACCTTTTTGGGTATCTTTTGGGCTACTCCGAGACTGTTAATATGTTAAGTTCATCTCTGTAGAGTGGTGCTACATCCCATAAGAAAAACTTTAAAAATTCCTTTCCCCAAGGGAAAGGCAAACCAAGACTGTCTAGAAAAATAAAATAAAATAAAAATTTTAAATGTTATATTGTTTACAACAAGGTCAGTGGAGGAGGGGCAGGAGGTGCTACAGGCACCAGAGTTGGGATGTTACAAATGGAGACAAGAGTTTAGACAGGTCCTGCCTTTGACTCCGATTTCTGGCAGTAGCTCTGTTTGAGGCGGCCTGCACCCCAAATGGCTCTCGCTTGCAAGTCCTTAAGAAAGGCCGATTAGGTCTATTATAAAATGAATTATTTATTGAATAGACACAAGATTAACAGACATAAGACTTTAAACAGACTATGTACTACACAGGATAAAAAAAACCAAACTACTAGTAGATAAAAGATACAGTGCACAATCGTCTTGGTTTGAAAGACAGGTGTCTGCCAAGAGAGGTTGAACCCTCCCTTAGAACAGAGAATGTGATTTTTTTTTCCTCCCTCCGAATTATTTAATTTTGTAAATCAAGGGCTTTCAGGCAAAGGTATGGGAAAAAGGAATATCAGTTCTTTACTAGTATCTATAAACAAGCAATAACAATAATAGCAACCACAACTAGAACCAGAAAACCAATAGCAGATGACTTGTGAGCTGCTGAGCCTTTTCCCGTGTGGTGTAATCACAGTTGCAAGCAGCAGGGGCGCTGTTGAGCTCCCAGCCGGGCAATGCAGGTGCGATGACTCCCGAGCAGCTGCAGGTGGCGCTGTGGCACAGGGTCAGGTCAGCCTCAGGCAGCTGGTAATGGCGGGCAGGCTGAGAAGCATGCAGGGTAGCGAAGCAGCTCGGAGCAGCGAGAAAGCAGGGCAGCAGGGGCAGGAGCTGGCTCTCTCCCCGGCTAGCTAGCGAGGTAGCAAGGATTTCTGCAGTCACAGCAGACGCCGCGGTCTCGTGCGGCAGAGGGCAGGGGCAGGCAGCAGAGGCAGCCGGACTCTCCCAGCAGCAGCTGCGAGAAAAACGCAGCCCAGGGAAACGTGCTCTTCCCAGTGGGAAAAAAGGTTGAATCAAAGCTCACCCAGCCAGGAGAAGAAAACAAACAGGGCACAGTTGGATTTCCTCTGGTCGCAGCCGAAAAGCAAAGAGCCCCCTCTCCTCCCAGCGTCCAAACCACGAGAGAGCGTTCCAAGGGCCGGCTCTTCCCTTACCCTGCCCTGCCCAAGCACACCCTTTGTCTTTTACAAAAGACTTGATAGCTCTAAACATCCAACTATTTGTTACTTAGTAACAGTGATGGAGAAAAATTCTAAGCCCTTCCCCAAACTCCAACAACAATAAAAGCTACCTATATTACAGCTAGTGAAGAAATAGTATAGATTAGGAGTCAATGTGACTTTCCACCGAATTGATGATGGAGTACACATAGAGCCCTTTCACACGATTTCCGGAAAAGTAACCATTTTCTTCAGGGAGAAGCCCTACATGTTTCCAGGTTGTGTGTAGGAGACTTCTGCCTCTGTGAAAGTTTGCATAGCTTTTATAGTTTGTAAAGTGAAGTGTCTGTCAGTCATAAATTCCAGCAGCTTATCTCCCTATATCTTGTTCTCAGGGCAAAATATTTATTGTCAACTGGGAGTTCTACCCCTGGCACCAGAGAGAGAGATAACTCACTAGCCAGAGACAACCCACTAGTCAGACAAGCCAGCCTGAGTTATCTCATCAATTCATGGGAGGGGGGAGAATGTCTGGAGCTATTGAACCAGCCGATGGACAGAACAGATAAGCTCTTCTGTGGTAGGGGGGAAGTCCTCCCATACTCCTCCATTCAACAAATAGTAAAAGTAGAGAATTTAGGGCCTAATACAGTGAGTAATCCACCTCCTATCACAGTAGCAACCCCACCAGGTACAGATAATAACTTAATGGGTGTCTGGTTTACAGACCCATCAGCTGTGAGAAAGGCAATGAGTGGCATTACAAACATGCAGCAGTAGAGGTTGCCACAGAGAAAGAGAGGGCAGAGGAAGGAAAGGGCAGCGTTCAAGTAGGAGAGCTGAAAGATGTATTGTTAGCTGCTGTCAGAGACTGAAATGTTATGGTTCATGGTTTAAACATTAATATGAAAGACTTGCCCATTATGGCAAAATTGTATAACAAAGCTGCACCAACAAAGCCCACCCCATCCTGAATGGGCCTCCTGACTGAAACCTTGAACTGTGAGTTAAGTCGCCTAAGAGAACTTGTGTCATGGTTTGACCCTGGCCAGATGCCAGGCACCCACTAAAACCGCTCACTTACTCCCCCCTACAGCTGGACAGAGGAGAGAAAATTTACCAAAGGGTTGGTGAGTTGACATAAGGACCGGAAGAAAACTCTCATCAATCACCATCAAGGGAAAAACAGGCTCAACTTGGAGATATGCATTGAATTTACTACACTAACAAAATCAGAGCAGGATAATGAGAAGTAAAATAAGACCCTTAAAAAAAAACTTCCCCCCCACCCCTCCCTCCTTCCCAGCTCTACATCCTTCCCCAGCAGCACCAGGAGACAGGGAAGGGGGATTATGGTCAGTTCATCACCTGTAGCTTCTCCTGCTGCTCAGGGAGAGGAGTCCTTCCCCTGCTGCACCATGGGGTCCCTCCCATGGGAGACAGTTCTCCGTGAACTTCTCCAACGTGCCTTCATCTCACAAGCAGCAGCTCCCTGCAAACTGCTGCAATGTGAGTCCATCCCACCAGCAGACAGTCCTCCTCAAACTGCTGCAGTGTGGACCACTCTTCCATGGAGTGCAGTCCTTCAAGGACAAGCTGCTCCAGCATGGGAGCAGGGCCCCTCTCTCTCTACGGGCCTCCCACAGGATCATAGCCTCCTCTCAGGCATCCACCTGCTCCAGCATGGGCTCCTCCACGGGCTGCAGGTAGATCTCTGCATCCACCATGGACCTCCATGGGCTGGAGTAGGACAGCCTGCTTCAATGGTTTTCACCATAGGCTGCAGAGTAATCTTGGCTCTGGCATCTGGAGCACCTCCTCCCCCTCCTTCTCTACTGACCTTGGTGTCTGCATATTTTTCTTCTCACATGTTCTCATTCTTCCTCTTCTGTAGTCACAATTAAAACTGCACCACAAGCTTTGTTTTGATTTCTTCTTAAATATGTTACCACAGAGGCATTACCACCATTTCTGATTGGCTCAGCCTTGGCCAGCAGCACATCCATCCTTAGAGCCACAAGGGATTGGCTCTACCGGACATGGAGGAAGCTTGTAGCAGCTTCTCACAGAAGCCACCTCTGTGGTGCCCCCACTCCCAAAAACCAGGCCATGCAAAACCAATACAACTTGAGATAAAAGTGACACTTCTGTTCTATCATTTCAGGTCTGGGAAGAAACAGATAAGGCTGGTGTTAGCGTGGAAAACACATAATCACTGAATGATTATATGCAGGTGCCTTTATTCGAGCTCGGGAAGCCGGGGTGTAACATCTACCCAAATCTGGCTTCGCCATAGGTTTGAAAGAAGTACAATTTTATACCTGTTCTTACAGAACAGTGATGTAATCATATGTTAATCATCAACTTATCATTGTTCCATTGTTTCCCCCCAAGCATGACTTTAAGCCCCCTTATCTCCCATAGTATTTCTGATTTATTTCACAGGTGCTAATCCGCATGATTTCACTAAAACAATCCCCATTCTCTAAGCAATCTTCGTGATCATGTCGCTGAGCCCCGTACATGCAGTGCCTACCTATCCTGTTCCTAAAGCCTATTTTTAATTAACATTTTAACCCAATGTTAACACTGGGAGAGCATCCACAGAAGGGCCAAGCCCAGCAGCTGTCCTGAAAATTATCCCTGGCTGGCTTTGGGGTGAAGGCCATAGCCCACAGGCTTATATATTGAGACCAGATTTTCACAGACACCACGCCCCCCCCAACCAAGGGGGGCAGAGAACAGTTTTGGGTGCGTGGCATAACCTCTGGTCAGAGGCAGTGAATGCCCCTCCTCCCTTACACAAACTGTCTCAGCTGTAAACCCCCCCCCCACCCCAGGAAACCCACATCCACAGGACATTCATGTGAGGGGCAGCTGAAGGGGTGTCATAATCCATCAAAGACCCCTGAAGAGCTCCCCAGACTCATTCCTGAGGCTTTGCACCAGAGCACTTGAGAGAGACCAATCTGATTTTTGTTTATGCCTCAACATATGTTATACATGAGGTGAAAAAATTACCTTAGGGTCTGTATACGTGTTGGGAGCTCTATCCCCAGAGAGGCTTTGCCTGGCAGCCAATCAGGAGAGAGGAAGCTTCCACTACTGGTCTGCAAGCAACACCCCCCTTGCTGGTGGGTCAGATCCCCGGATGCCTGGGAAAAAATGCGCAGAAAAAGTGCACGGGAAGTCACGCTATAGGAGGGCCAAGCACATAAAGGCAGTTGGCTGCGACACAGCCCAGGGGCTATTTTCTTTGGGTTTCTTGGAGGGAGCGGGGGCTCTCCTGGAAGGTCAGCTCTGCCCTCTCCTTGCAATCCCGCCCCTTTCCTGGCTGTCTGTCCTATTTGCCCGTGTCCTGCTCTGCTTCGCTGCTTCCTCGAGGCAGCTCCGTGGCCGCGACAACCTTGTGCTCGCTCTTTCTCCGACGGAGCTGAGCCGCCGCTGCCTGCACCCTGCCTGTGCCCAGCCCGGAGCCGCCTGCACGCAGCTGCCGTGTGTTCCGCAGCAGCTCCGCAGCCGTCACCGCCTGCAGCCGCCGTGCTCCGACCCTGACCGCCTGCAGCTGCTCCTCGAGTCCTGTTCCTGTTCTTCGCCCATGGGAGGGACACGCAGCTGCTGCTGTTTGGAAATCGCGCCCAGCCGCCACGGGAGCCACGCAGACTCCTCGCAGCTCGCAGCGCACACGCTCCATCTACCAAACCCTCGCCAACGGGGCGCCCGGGGTACAGCGGTAACAATCTGTCTGGTATTCTTTCTCTCCCCGCTTCTCATTTTCCCTCTTTGTTCCTTTTTCTGTCCCCATTTGGTAGGAACACTTACCCTTCTTTATCAATAAACAGTTCTCAGATATAATATTGCCGCGTTTGCGCTTTATTTTTTGTCCGAGAAATCTATTAAAAAGAATCGTTCCCGACTTCCTCTTTTTACAACGGAATGGGACAGCACTGCACGTGATGCGAAATGATGCAACTGATCCAGAGTCTTGCAAGAGACAGTGTCAAACTTGCCCCTCCCCTCAGGGGAGGTGCCTGGGTGTTCCCACCTGTCCCAAACATATATTAATCCATTGAATTCTATGCCTTTTGGCAGGGGATCCTCACCACCAAGAAGACCAGATGGAGAGGATCAACAGGACACTGTTGGGACCCACGGAGGGGGGTGATATGTTTCTACTTAATCTGTCTCTTCACTCTTCCTTTCTCCCCCCACCTCTCTTTCTCTTTCTCTTTTCTTTTCTTTTCTTTTCTTTTCTTTTCTTTTCTTTTCTTTTCTTTTCTTTTCTTTTCTTTTCTTTTCTTTTCCTTTCTTTTCTTTTCTTTTCCTTTCTTTTTTTTCTTTCTTTTCTTTCTTTTCTTTCTTTTCTTTCTTTTCTTTCTTTTCTTTCTTTTCTTTCTTTTCTTTCTTTTCTTTCTTTTCTTTCTTTTTCTTTCTTTCTCTCTCTCTCCTTCTCTCTCTCTTTTCCTCTTTTACTATTAAATAAAATATATAAATTTTTTGGTATCAACATTGAACTTCGTTTGAGTTTTAATCTTGTTTTGGGGAATATTCAAACCTCAGGTTCATTCCGCAATTCATATTAAGCAGATTGTAACAGCTGCAAGAGAAGGAGCAGAGGCTATTTACTGTGACTCATGGACAGTGTATAAAGGAGACACTGATTGGATAATATTGTGGGAAGTAAATAATTGGAAAAGTGAGTAAGGTTCTATATTGGGTCTGACTGAGAGAGAGTTGATTTTCCCTTAGCAGCCCTCACAGTGCTGTGCTTTCAATTGGTAGCTTGAAAGGTACTGATAACACACCAGTGTTTTGGCTACTGTTGAGCAGTGCTGGCACAGCATCAGCACTGTCTCTCTAACATTCCCCCTCCCCCCCATCAAGGGGTTGGGAGTGGGCAAGATCCTGGGAAGGGACACAAATAATCCAGCTGACCCAAATTAACCAAAGGGATATTCCATACCACATAATGTCAGCTCAGTGTCCTTATGGAACAGGTATGAGGCTCTGGGTAAATGATAGTGAATGTGAAGGTCTACCCGGGGGGTTGCTGTTACGAGTGGAGACAGAGGGTGGATAGATTTTACCAGCTGCCTAGGCCTATGACAACTAGTTATCAACCTATTCAGAGTGACCAGCACCCCAAAAACCCAGTCTTGCTTACAAGTCCTTATAAAGATGGACGATTCAGGTCTAATATAAAATAGATTACTGTTTATTAGACACAAGAGAGAACAGAGCAAAGAACCAGACAACTTATTACTACACAATACATGAAAAGCTACTCATAGCTAAACAAACATATATATATATTGCCCAAAAATAGGGAGACTAAGAACAATAGAGCGCTTAAAAGGTACTTAATTTTGTTATTATAGCTAGCAAAGAAAAATACAATTTTAGGAAACCAATGATCTTACCAAAATCCAATTTGGTGCTGACATACATTAGAATCCTCCCTCAACCTTGCAAGAAGTTACCACAGAGCTGCGTCCAGACTCTGGGGAGAGGCTTTCCTCACACTCCAGTATCCATATAGAAAAGCTTCTACCTTTTCTGAAATTTCGTGAGTGTTTTATAGGATAAGAGTGTGCCTTGTGTGGTCACCAAAAATTATTGTTGTTTATTTTCTACATTCTCTCTTCATTCCACAATATGAGTTACGGGGTAGTGGTTTTAGACTTTTGGGTGCCAACAGATAACCCTGGCTAGGCTATCAACCTAACTGAGCCATCCATCTTCTGCAACCGAGTGTGGGGGGGAACGTCCTGCCACACTCCACCCCTGTGACCCAAAGGCACTACTCTTACCTCATGAAGTGACAGTGCAGGTGTCTCTTGCCCCCATGCTATAAAAGCACTCATGTTTTTAATATATGTATTTTTGTAAATATTTTATTATACATTGTGTTCCCAAATTGTATTATTCTTTAATGGAACTTTGACTATGTTATTGATATTAATAGGAAGCACTTGCTGTTGCTTCAGTTTATGGGTTCATGTAGTAGATTATGTAACAGAATATATATATATATTTTAAAAAAGAAACATTAGTAGTAACAACTAAGAGATTATAAAATATGGCATTAACTTCAGAATGTCCATAGTAATTGGAGACAATTTAAAAAGTAATTTATATTGATATTAGTCCATGTAGGGTAGATTGTTTTTCCACCCATTGAGTCTTGAGATTTTAGGAAAATCAGGAACAAAGAAGAGTCTGTGGAGGTAGCTTCTTGGTTGTAGCAACTGAATGAGTCCAGTGAATGGTTGGTGAGTCTTTCACTCCTCTTGTGCTTTTCAGTTTAGTCTTCTTTTTCCAGTGGAGTTTAGTGTTAACCTATCAAGTGTTAGATAATTCTATAATAATGTAAACAAATACACATATAGAGGTGTATATATATATATATATATAAAATTGGTTTGATTGTCCCAGGGTATACAATGAATTTTAATTAGTTTAATTTATTAAGGATGTAATTCTAATTGGCATTTTATACTTGAAGAGGTAGATACGTAATTTAAATTGATTAGCTTATATTTAGGATACAATCCTCTTTTCCCACTGTGACAATCCGAGTAAAGGCATAGATATTTTAGAGTAATACGTGTAGAAAACTATAAAGTATATACGTAGACATCACTTGCATCTGTCAAATAATTTAGTACTTCAATAGTACTAAGTGAACAAAGTTAAATTTATTCTTTTTGGGGTTTTCTCCTTTTTAGAGAAGCTGATTATCGTTGGATTTACATATTTTGTTGATTCCAATTTTGCAAATTTGGAATATGATCCATATTCTGATCACTAATGTTATAACTACAATTATTACACCAATTAGTTTCCTCATAATTGCATTTAGATTTGGGATCCACAAGGTTATCCAGTCAAATACATCTGTTCCTTGATATTTCTGGATCTCGTGTAAGCCTTTAGTGTTTTTCCTAATTTCCTCTAGATCATTCTGTATTCTGAGGGTTTGATCTACATATACACAGCAGCTTGTGTTAATGACTGTGCATACCCCACCTTTGGAGGCTAATATCAAGTGCAAAGCCATGCAGTTTTGCTTAACTACCTTTGAGAGGCTGGTGACTTCTTGTTGCAAGGCACTGATTGCATAATCTTTCTGTTTTTCTATTTGTTCAATAACTCCAGATATATTTACTATTGCCTTTTCTAATTCAGGTATTCCTATAGATGGTAAGAACCCTCTTATAAATCTGTGAAATCCAGTAGGCTTCTCAAATAAGGGATTTAAATTTTGTTTGTGTCTTGTTATAAAAGATCGTAGGTGGCCTAGGGGAAATTCTGATTTGTCAATAATGTCTATTTCTGGGACAACTGTACCGATGGTGCATATTCCTTCTTACAGAGGGGGTAGAGCTCTTCTAGCTTGATTTCTACAAAGCCAATAGTATCCCATGCTGTCTGGAATAGGCCACCAGTGTGTGGTTACAATGCCTTTTCTCATTATGTCCAGATATGAATGACACTCGGGATAAATTCCTACCCTGACACCATGGCTACATTCAGTTAACTTCATTTTTTGGAGTGAAGTCACTCCTGGTCCCTCTAGACATCTGTGAATACCAGAGGTTCCCACAGTCAGCATATCTATTGTTAGGATTTGCTGTTCTATAATGGTGTGACCTGTTGATCCCCCTAGGAAGAGAATTATTTTGGCAGGAGGGATACCATTAAAAAATATATATGGTGTGGGAATTCCAATCATTCGAGTACCTTCATCTGAGTGAGTAGGAAATTGAGAGCAGATCCAACAATCACTTCAATTGGCTATCAAGGTTACAGCTTGCATTAATTTGAGATGGGTGTTTCTTTTCCATGGGTTAGATAGAATTTGCTCTATTTGGGTTAGGATAGAGTGAGTCATGGAAGTATTGACATTTCTTTCGGGTTTCCCTTTTACAATGAATAATTGCAAGATTCTGTTGGGGTGGCTGTGATGCTTGATGGTTTTTTGTCCTTTCTCTTTATACTCTTTTTATACCCTTTTTATACATTTTATACCCTTTCCCATTCCCTGTACTTTTTACTCCCTGTATCTTAGCCCCACATGTTTATAACCCTTTTACTCTAGCCTAGTTCGGAATTCTTTGGGGAAGACAAAACATCTCTACTGTGGCTAGCACAGGTCTTTCCCATGAGAACTTTCTCCTGTGTTTTATAAACAAAGATAAAGTTTGGATGTTATTAAAACAGTGTCTCGAGATTTGGACAGTTCAGGCCTGGCCAATCAGGCCTAGGGGGAGGTTTCTGACTGACCAATCTGGGTGACCTCTGAAAAGTCTATATAAGTTGGAATCAAAATAATAAAGCTCTCTTTTTCTATGCCACGCTGAGAATCTGGGTTTTCTTCTCTGCTAGCGGCTCAACAGCGACACTCTACTATCTCAAAACAAGAAGCTCCAACCTTGGCCAGAGCCTCCTCTCTGGAACATATTTTTGTAAACTAAATTGTAGCCTCGTTTGGGGGGGGTAATTAGACTAGGGGGACAATTACTTCATTTGTTAGGTTCCTTATTGGGGGATTTTAGATAGATATGCTAATTTGTGAGGTCCATAAAATTGTATATGCATTGTACCCAGTGTGCTTCGTCAGCATGATTCCACCTTCGATGAGGGGGCATCTGGGATCCTATTAAAACCAAGGTAATACCCTTTTCCCCTATACTGCAGTGTCTGCTTCTTATTTTTACCAGCTTTTAAGGCATCAGTTCTGGCAAGCCAGCCAGGAGGGAAGGGGACCCCGAGTTCCGATTCTGGATCGAGAAACACCCCGCTGCACCCCCCACTGGCCGGCACTATATGGGAGGGAAGCGGCCGTTCGGGATTGTGAAAACCAGGGAGTTTCCGAAAAACCCACTGCAGAAACACAGCAGGAGAGGTGAGATCAAAGAGAGAAGGGTTTTACGGTTTTATTGCTAGCTAGCATCTGGGGGAGATCTCCAAGGGCAGGAGTGTGGCCAGGGGGGCCATAAAGGAGAGGTTTATACAACCTACTCTGCTCCCGCAGGAGGGGCTGTGAGGAGAAGGGGACGCTCTTCATTACTACTCAGAGAGGGCCACACAGCGGCTCAGGGGGAGCCGTGGCTCAGGGTGAGCTGTGGCCCATGGGTTGGAGGTGTAGGTTCGTCTACCAAGGGGTGGTGGTTTGAATCTTGCCAGGGTTTCTAAGCTGCATGCTCTTTTAAGCTTGCTTTCTTTACTCTGCTAAGCATGGGAACTGCTGGTTCATTTCTCACACAAACCTCTGGGCTAAGTGCTTTCTTTCCGGCTGTTTCTTTTCCATTCATAAGCGAAACATGGGTGGTGCATCTTCTGCTAACACAAAAATCCCACAAGATTCCTCACTGATTTTGGAAAACACAGTTTTCCAGCAAAACTTGTGTTAACTGAATAAACCTGAACAAAGCCTCAGCATACTCAGGCCTCAGTAAAAATCCTAACAGGCCACAGTAGCTTGCTTCCCTGAGAACGCTTCGTGGGAAGGTGCCAAGAAGGTGCAGCTGTGCCTATATACTTTGAGAGTACCGTGAGAAGTATGCTGGGAGTGAACTTGTGATTAACAAAGAATGAGGGAGAAAACCCTGTAGATGTGAGAACAAGCTGCAGATACGTGTGTAACTATAATTAGTAACATCTGTAACAGTATATAAGTTTCTCGTTTGGTGAAATAAATCGAAGCTTGCTTTATATCTCACATTGAGACTGCCGTGAGTTTCCTCGCATTGCTCGTTACACTGAGTCTGATTTTAAAAAACTGGCATGACCTAACAGGGAAAAGGACCCATCTGAACACGGAGGAACTGTGGAAAGCTGGCTTCTAGAGAAGGGACACGCAGACGTAGATAGATTGCTTCTTAACAAGCTGCTTCTTAACAATAGCCATATTCAGCCAACTATTAATTAGATACCTGCGTCCAATCAGCGATCTATGTCACCATAACCTTGGCTGCAACATAGAGGTGGTGGGAGCCGTCGAGAATGCGTTAATTGGTAACAAATATGCAGAAATCAGGCATTTTAGATAAACATAGATACATGTTAAGGCAAGTAGCCAAACTTAGGGCGTGGAAGTATATAACCAATAATATTGTACGATTACAGAATATGCATGATCTAGTTAACTACACTATAAAACTGTATACTGTAGATCAATAAACTGAAGCTTGTAGTAAACCCATATTGGATTGTCAAGCCTCCGTTTCTCAGCATAATGGTGACCCCGATGTCCAAGGGTCTCGCTCCCCTTTTGGCTGGATCTATTTGGGAGGCGATGTAGCCACGACCGAGAAGGCATCTGGCTTCGATCACCCCGGAGGGTCGAAGCAGTGGGCGCACTGATCAGACGACTGTACAGACAATATCTGGACACTGCTGGACTTGCGAGGTTGATTTCGCACGCACCAGAGAAGAAAAGTGGCCGAAAACCTCGAGGGGTGAAAGTAAGTGCGCAGTTCCGTAAATCGGGATGGAGAGGCAAGCTGCTCTAGAGATATCATTATGCTTTTTAGAAAAGCATGGACTTAGTAAAATCATCCTATCACAGTTTGCTGTTTTAATCGTGGTGGGACAAGCCTATGGATTTCTTACAAATCCTGTTACAGTATTCAACCTAAAAGAGTGGTTAAATTATGGAGCTGGTTTACTTCTGGAGGGTGATAAAATTGCAAAAAAGCTTGGCAAACCATGGAGTAAAGTCCTAGCTTGCTTACAACATCCTGCAGAGCTGGAACTGGCAAAAGTAGCGACACAGAAAATTGCAGTTGCAGAGAGCAGAAAGAAACTTGAGAGTTGCCGTGCTGCTTTTAACATGCAAGCAGCAGTGGCGCAGCCGGGGAAGCCCCCCCCGCCAGGGGGGAGGGGGAAGCGTAGCTCTCCCTCGCTGCCAGCGCCGGCGGGGGAAGGGCGCGCCACGCCGCTGCCGGGAGCCGAGAATACAAAGTTACTCGATTGGATGAAAAACCTATTCCTGTCTCAATGTATCATAGAGATTAGCAACTTTACAACGAAAAACATCTTAGCTGCTTTGTGTGAGAGAGTCACCGTTGAATTTTTGCCAGAACAACTGAATACGATGCTAGAGAGAGCTCAAATATCGCGGGTAAAAACCCAGAGTAGCCAGAAATCACTCCGGTGTTATCGATGTGGCAGTAAAAAACTGTTTTTAACATGCAAAAAACTCCGTCAGCCGCAGAGCCCCGCCCCCCCCCACCAGGGGGCCGGGAGAATCGTAGCCCTCTATCGCTCCATTGCCGCACAAACAAACCGCAGAAAAAGAACGACAGTTTCTGCCAGATCAGAGCCACCACCTGCAAAGCCGAAACGCACCGTAATAGCAGAGAAAGCTCAGAGCAGCCGCACCACCCAGGAACAGCCCCGCCGCGCCATTCAGACTCTGCAACCCGAGAGCGAAACGGAAGTTACTCCAACCTCGGTTTCCTGTCAACTGAAGCAGAAGGCGGAAGTCGCAGAAGGCACCCCGATGGGCGGTGCCGCTGGCTGTCCACGCCTCTTTCACCGCCTCCTGCTCACTGAAACCATCACTAACACCGAGACTGGGATCGCCCCGCTGCGAATGACGCCAGCAAACGCTAACTGTGCCACGGAAGATTCTTTTCAAAGCTCCAAAAATCAATTCATAACTGTATTTTAAAGTACCCTGTTAATTAGTGCAACTAAGTTATGATTTAAACTTGTTTCCAGCTTTTACTAATGAGAAACCATTGTAACAACATAATTGTCCTGATGAACCTTAGTTACTAAAACCTTAAAGAAAAGCTAAAATTCCTTGCTAAAGCAATTTTAAAAGTGTTTATCCTAACAAAGTTAATTTTTGAACTATTTCCTCAAAGCATCATTTATCATTATGTGTATAATATCTTAGCTTTTAAACCAACTCAGTGTTTTAAACAAATTCAGTAAACCCTTTTTAAAATAAAGTGAATATTAACTAAACAAAATATAAAGCTAGAACCATTACCCTTAAATCCTTATATCAAAACATCAAATGATTTACAAAAATTATTAAATGCAATTAACTGTGTAAAACTCACCCTAGGCTTTACCCCATGTAAGTTATTTGCAGAAACATCCAAAACTACGTCACAAAGTAATTACCACACTAAATTTAAAGAAATATTTTTATTTATAAGTGTTGTTTGGGGCAGTGTTTATGTGTGTGTGAGTGTGTCTGGTGTGTGGGTGTGACAGTGCTGTAACAAACATACTATAAATGTCGTTTTGGCTTCTAAAGCATTTTATATTTGTAAACCAAACCTATAAGTAAAACTATACTAAATAATGTAAACTACCTGTTGAGTGTCATTAAAATTAAGCTCAAGTAATACCTTGATAAGTTTACCTAAGATAAAAGCTAAGCAGAGTCAAGAGAATAAAAGCACCACAAATTATATTAAATTTTAAATTTTGTTAAGTTCAAACACTATTAAAGTTAAGTGAATTTAGATCTTATTACAGGTATATTATGTTGTCTGTTATTTGACATTTCATTAAGCTTAAATTCAATTAACACTAAGTTCAACTGTTACTCAATATTTGTTGTTTTAAGTTCCATTAGTTTTAAAATCTATTAAGTTTGAATTCAATTATAGTTAAGTCTCTTAAGTGTTGCTCAATTTACTATTTATTAATTTTTAAATTCTAATAATTTTATGTCCCATTAAGTTTGATTAAGATTGAGTTCTGTTCACTTTCAGTGGTATTAACTTTGAGTTTTGACAAGTTTGTTTTTGCTATGTTGTGTTCATTTGAAGAACACAAGTTTTTGCTGCCAAAGCCTTGAACAAAAGCTGAATTTTGTTACAGTGTTGCTTAAGATAGTGTTTGTGTGTATGTGTGAATATTGCAGGCCTGCTGAAAGTGTTGTTTGCTTTTGAGTGTTTTAATGTGTAGATGAAACCTGTAACTGCTGAAAGTGTGGTTTTTGATTTTGAGAGTTTTGATGTGTGAATGAAACTTAAGAGCAAAGTTCTACTGAATAGTTAAGTTTCCTGTTAAATGCCTTTGGTTAAGTATAAATTCTGTTAAAATTAAGTATTATTAGATGCAAATTTTAATAAGTTTTAAATTCTGTTAAGGTTAAAATTCTGTTAAGTTTTAAATTCTGTTAGAGTTAAGTTGTTAAAGTGATATCAACTTTGAATTCCATTATAGTTAAGCCCTATTTGTTAGTTTTAAATCAAATTTATTAAGATCAAGCTTTATTCATTTTCAGTGATATTAATTTTAAGTTTTAAAATTGTTAGTTTATATTATGGCTCACAAAAGCCTTGCAGTTTCATCTTCCTTAGTTAAAGTCAAATGATAAGGTCCACTGTTTTCAAATATTTCACCTCACCTTATATAATTATCTACCAAAGTGGTAACAGGATAAAACACTCTCCTTATTGGTATTAATCAAAGCTTGTTTATAAGATGCTCTAAGAAAACCCTCCCAGTTAAGGCCTGGGGCTCTGGCCAAGCCTTAATCCTGACTGGTTGGGAAATATGCCACCAAACCCAGGTGTTTCTGCACCAAAAATGTAATCGAGTCACCTTGACTCGCTGATTTGGACTTGTGAAAGCTGAACCCTCTTCCAGGTAAACTTGGAATCCTTGCCCGGGAAAGGTTCTCCAAGCCCTGCCTGTGGAATAAGGTTCCCCAGCAATTGCAGTCCCTGGGAGATAGCAGAGTAGTTAAACAATTGAGGATGTATTTTCTTAAATAAGCTTATTGTTTCATTCCATGTATTGTTACGCCTTTGTGTCATTTTCATCTTCTTATTAAAAAAAAAAAAAAAAAAAAAAAATTAAAAAAAAATCTTGCCAAAAACAACACGGGGGAAAATACCCCCACCACAAGTGAGGATTACAATGTTTTGGTGCTGGAATGGTTAGCACCATCCCTTTAACCACGAAAAACAATTCAGGAAAACATAATTACAATGGCAAATCTTATTAAACGCGGCCGCCAAAGGATAAGGGAGATCCAAGGAACATCGCCAGGGGAAATACAGGTACCACTGAAGCTGGATGACCTGAACTGGTACTTACAAAATTCTATGGAACTTCAGGCAGCGTTGCTGGAAGAGGGAACCCTCATCAGTATCCGACCTCTCCAGCCTTCTACGCTGGCATGGATGTCTAATCACCGATGGCTAATAAAGCCATTGCGGTCATCCTCTCCGCTTTCAGGAGCAGTGACTGTTTATACAGATGCTGGCAAACGCTCCCGTAAAGCTGCTGCGACATGGATGGAGGAGAAGCAATGGCGACACAAAATTATTCCTGCAACACCGGAGGACTCTTTACAAACCTTGGAACTATCAGCAGTGGTCTGGGTCTTCACCAACTGGATAGACCAACCTGTTAACATTGTCACAGATTCTCTCTATGTCGCAGACATTGCTAACAGAATTGAGGAAGCAATGGTTAAGGATGTGCAAAAACGCCGACTAGCGGAACTATTGATGGTGCTTAAACGCACCATTGGCCAAAGGACTGACCCATATGCCGTGTTGCATATAAGAAGTCATCAGTGGTCAGAGGGCCTTGGAGAAGGCAATGCCAGAGCGGACCGATTGGTAGCAGTGGTGGAAGCTCCAGTGTCTTCCTTTGAGAGGGCCCGCCACGCACATATGAACTTTCATCAAAATGCAAGGGGTCTCCATAAGGGTTTTGGAATTCCACTGGCAGAAGCCAGGGCCATAGTGCGGGCCTGCCCTATTTGTAGTTTTCATAACCAGGGTGTTGGTTTGGGTATGGGAGTGAACCCCAAGGGGTTACAAGCTAATGAGTTATGGCAGATGGATGTAACACATTTCCCTGAATTTGGTAGATTAAAATATGTCCATGTTTGCATTGACACATACAGCCACATGATATGGGCAACACTACAGCCCGGTGAAAGAGGCCGGGATGTTATAAGGCACCTTACTAGTTGCTTTGCCGTATTGGGCAAACCCAAAGCTATCAAAACAGACAATGGACCAGCTTATTGTAGTGCCTTGGTGAAAAAATACATGCAACTTTGGGATATAAAACATACTACGGGAATTCCTCACTCCCCAACAGGGCAGGCAATGGTAGAACGAGCAAATGCAACAATAAAGGGTTACCTGGCAAAACATAAGGAGGTCTCAGATAGTAGAGAAAGGCTTTCTAAAACCCTGTTTGTACTAAATCATCTGTGTATATTTGGAGATCAGGATTTACCACCTATCTTAATTCATCACAAGGGAGTGGCACAGCCACCGGTACCACGCATGAAGGTCCTATATAAGGACCCCAAAACAGGCATCTGGGAGGGTCCAGTAGAGGTCATATATTCTGGCAGAGGTTATTTTTGTGTATCTTCCTCCACAGGCCCCCTTTGGGTTCCTAGCCGCTGGGTGAAGCCTGCACTTGATCAACCTGGCACGGCTACAGGTGCCCCCGATACCGCCGATCGATGAAACACCACGACTGATCCGGCTTCTACATTGTGCTCTTGATCCTATCTTGCAGCGAGCTGGGGTTCCAGTCGAGCGTTGGCAAACTTTTTTAGAATTAAGAGATATTATAAATTGATTAGGCTCTGTACCCCCTTACCTGAATAGATACCCTTTTAGAAATTGTGCTAAGCTGTGGTGTCAGGCATGGTTACTTATTAAGTGTGGTATTTGTAAGAAACGCTGGTGGGTCCATCAAGAAGTGTATAATACTTGTTATTTGGCTTGCATTAACACACGCATAACTCAAATTGATTTTGCCCATAACGGGCTGCAACGAGCTTTAGCCGCATTTACAGGGCTGCCTGATTGGCAAGGTTTGCAATTATTTGAATCTGAAGAGCAAAAATTTATAGCCTGGTTACGTTGGGAGGCCCAAGATGCAGTAAATTGGGCAACATCAAACTCTGGGTCTCAAATTTTGAGAGCAGTGTGCACCGATTGGGCTTTAGAAAGGATCCCAAAGTATTGGGTTATCAGAGAATATGAATGAGAACGCACTAAAAGGCGTTTTGCTCCTGTACATACTGTGCATGTTAGGGGTTGTTCTGGCAGATGCTACCGATGCAAACGCCAATAATCCCCTCCATTCAATTGAGCCCAGGAAAAATTTGTGGGTCACCTGGGCAAATCAAACACGTACTAGTGCTTTTTGCCTTGCGCTTGCATCAGCCACTAACCCTTTTCGCACATGCTTACTTGGTATCCCAAGCTTTAATAATACTAGCTTCGCACGGTTTTCAACTAACAACTGCTCACGAGCTGCCAATATTAGCCATTGTACTGCTCTCTTGTTGTCGGGTCTTAATACCTCATTGCCATGAGATCCTCAGGAGTTAGATCTCTTGGGGAGCCGAGCTCTTAATGCAAGTGGCAATGAAACAGGCTGCATAACTTTTGGTAGCCCCATAGTGGTTCCTAACAGCACCTGGTTGACTCCCCATATGGCAGAATATGCTAACATCTCTGCCCAATGTGGTCCACATGGAAGTTATGGCTGGGGCAGTGGTCATGTACAAATTTGGGCCAATAAAAGTGCCCTTGCCCTTCCATCAGGTGTATTTCTCATTTGTGGAGACCGTGCATGGCAGGGAGTCCCGAAAGGTGCTCATGGGGGACCATGTTATTTGGGCAAACTCACTTTACTTGCCATGAATAAAACCACTGCAGCCAATTTAATGCGGTCCAGAAAGAGACGCAGTCTTACTTTGGATGCAGACTGCAATGATGAAGTAGGCCTATGGAATAAACCGTCTCGGGTTTTTGCTTCCCTTTTACCACACGTGGGCACTGCACATGCATTAAAAACCATAGGGAGATTGGCCTGCTGGGTAAGCAAGCAGTCAAATGTTACTACAGAAATAATAGAAAAGCTATCCGCAGACATGGATAGCTTAAGGCATTCCATACTGCAGAATCGTGCTGCCATAGATTTTCTGCTGCTTGCTCAGGGGCACGGCTGTGATGAATTTGATGGTATGTGCTGTTTCAACCTTAGCAATCATGGTGAGTCAATACATAAACAACTTCAATGGCTTAAGGAGCATACAGCAAAGATAACAGTGCAAAAGGGCGATGGCCTATTTGGAATTCCATGGGGTGACTGGGGTATAACAGGATGGCTTTGCTATATCTTGCAAGTAGGATTAGTGATTTTACTTGTCCTTGTTGGCATAGCTGTTATTCTACCTTGTGCTTTGCAATGCTTGAAAAAATCATTATCACAGACAGTGAATCAGCTTTGGCTTGCACAAATGCGTAAAGAAAACAGGGGAATTGTGGAAAGCTGGCTTCTAGAGAAGGGACACGCAGACGTAGATAGATTGCTTCTTAACAAGCTGCTTCTTAACAATAGCCATATTCAGCCAACTATTAATTAGATACCTGTGTCCAATCAGCGATCTATGTCACCATAACCTTGGCTGCAACATAGAGGTGGTGGGAGCCGTCGAGAATGTATTAATTGGTAACAAATATGCAGAAATCAGGCATTATAGATAAACATAGATACATGTTAAGGCAAGTAGCCAAACTTAGGGCGTGGAAGTATATAACCAATAATATTGTACGATTACAGAATATGCATGATCTAGTTAACTACACTATAAAACTGTATACTGTAGATCAATAAACTGAAGCTTGTAGTAAACCCATATTGGATTGTCAAGCCTCCATTTCTCGGCAAGGAACTAACTAGGCTCTCGTTGTGGGTGTGGCCTGTGTTGAAACTGAGGGGGGAGAGAAATGGCCCCATCTAGGCAATTTAGATGACCAGTTAATTACAGAACTACTGATAGAGCTTCGGGTTCAGGGCAGGTTTGATGAGTTAAGATATGCAGAATTGTTTTCTATATTCTTGAATCGGGAAGAAGTGTACAAACAAATGAAAAAAGACTGCCTGCCTTGCGGGAAAGAGTATCTTACCGCTTGTCACTCCAGGGGCCAGCCGGACTGGAGGAGGTGGGAGGAACCTGGCTCCCTCCTCCGCCACCGCTACCGGCAGCCCCCCTCCCCCGCCCTGAGCCGATGTGGCGCTGGGGGTGGGGGATAGGTGGCTACCGCCAGCTCCCCTCCCCCCTGCCACGGTGGAGCTGGGGATGGGGGACAGCTGGCCACCACCCCCTCTGCTGCCACCCTCCCCAGGCCGCCCAGCGGGTGGAGGCAGGGGAGAAACAGGGGCCGGCTGGTTACCATCCACCGGACCCCCTGAGAGCGGAGGCAGGGAGGAGCGGAGGCAGGTCCAGGCAGAGAGGGAAGTGCATCTGCTGCTGTACCTAACCCCTCCAGGGTTGAGAAGGGGGGGGGGGTGGAGGGCAGAAGCTACTTCGCTGTGCGGTCAGTGACAGGGCTGAGGGAAAAATAGTCGCAATTAAAATCCAGCCAGATGAATTCAGTGCAAATAGCTCCAAGGAGGAGGAGGCGGGAACTGGGGCTGTAGCCAGCAGGCTTACTGGGAAGAAGAGGGGAAAGGTAACCCAGGAGGCTGTAGGGGCTGCTAGTCTGGTAGCTGAACACACCAGATCTAAAAGAGATTAACCAAGAAAGAAAGAAGCTGTCCTAGAAGCACCTTTGAGGTGGGCTGAGGGGAAAATGAGTCAAGGCATTGTAAATGTAACCAGTGCCACAGGGATAAGTGAAACAAGGCCTTTCTTTCAACCTTTAAAACTTAAACTGGGAAAATCCATTCTGCCAGTAAAGAAAGATGATGGTAAAAGTTACAAATTACGGCAAGATTTAAAGGCAATTAACAAAACCACAGAGGACATAGAGGACATATAGATTCAGTTGTGCCAAACCCCTACATTTTTCAGACCACACCGACAAATGAACTAGAGAGGTTCACAGTTTTAGATCTCAAGGATGCCTTTTCCTGGATTTCTATAAGTGAAAGTAGTCAAGAACTCTTTACATCTGAGTGGGAAAATCCTGAAACAAGAGGAGAGACAGCTCACCTGGACAGAGCTACTCCAAGGGTTCAAGAATAGCCCAACTATATTTAGACATCAGCTGTCAAAAGAACTAGAGGACTGGAGAAAACAAGAAAAACATTTATATAAAGCCCTTAAGGCAGCTGAGAAAGGAACCATCAACTGGAGAGACAAAGCAAAAGCTGCATTTAAACAACTAAAACATTCCTTAATGTCTGCTTCAGCTCTGGGGCTGCCAGACCTAACTACATACGAGCAGCAGAATGTTGCTCTAGGGGTACTGGCACAGCACCTTGAGAATCAGCAAAGAGCTGTGGCCTGTTTCTCAAAACAGCTAGACAGTGTTAGTCAAGGGTGGCTTGCTTGTCTGAAAGCTGTAGCAGCAACTGTCATCCCAATACAAGAAGCTTGTGAATTCACCCTTGGGCAGCACATTGTCGTATATGTACCCCATGCTGTGATTTCTGTGCTGGAGCAAAAGGGGGGACACTGGTTATACCCTAGCAGAATGCTCAAATACCAATCTGTGTTGTTGGAACAGGATCATTATACCCTAAAACAACATCTGTTGTAAACCCTGCAACATTTTTGTCATCCACATTACTTAATGACCTGCCTGAGCATGACTGTTTGCAGACAACAGAAGAGACCTATTCCAGCAGACCAGACCTGAAGGAGGTGCCTCTGAAGAAGCCAGATTGGGAACTGATCGCACTGACCAGAGCTCTAGAACTGACTGAGGGAAAGAAGGTAAACATATGGACTGATTCCAAATATGCCTTCAGTGTTGTTCATGCCCACAGAGCTATCTGGGAAGAACGTGGCCTGCTGACTGCGCAAGGTAATGGCATTAAGCATGCAAAACAAATCCTTGCACTCCTGCAGAGCACCTGGAAGCCTACAGAAGTAGCTGTCATGCATTGCAGAAGTCATCAAAAGGGGAAGACAACCCCTGAAGTGAGAAATCGCTTTCCTGACAAAATAGCATGAAGGATAGCAGGAAAAGGGCATTTTTGCAGTAGTGCCACAGAAAGAAGTAGATCTGACAGCGTTTACTCCAAAATATGATCAGAGTGGCCAAAAGTTGATTAAATTTCTCAAGGCTGAAATTAAGGAGGGTAGGTGGGCTGTTACAATGATAGGCCAGGTTGCAGCCCAACCCCCGATCCTTCGAGAAATAGCACAGAAGGAACATGAGAGTACACACTGGAGAACAAAAAACCTTTTAAAACATTATAAGAAAGTAGTGATAGGGAGAGAGATGACTAATATAGTACAGTCTATAACAAGCAAGTGTGAAACCTGTTGCAAAAACAACCCTGACACAAGCAAGAGAGTAGTGTTAGGAGTGACCAAGGCAGAGCATCTCCCAGGAAATTACTGGCAAATAGAATTTGCTGAAATGTCAGGTAAGGAAGGTTACGAATATGTACAGGTATTCATTGATATGTTCAATGAATGGCCTGAAGCTTATCCCTGTTGCACCAATGCAGCAAAAGAGGTAGTGAAAGCCTTGCTCAACCATATGTTTCCACGGTTTGGGGTTCCTTTGGGAATGTCATCAGACAGGGGACCACATTTTGTTGCAACAGTGACTGGGGAAGCTAGCAAGATTCTGGGACTTTCTTGGGACTTGCACACACCATACAGGCCCCAAGCAAATGGCAAAATTGAATGTATGAATGGAACCCTCAAAGCCCAGGTTGGTAAGATCTGTCAAGAAACCTGCTCCCCCCCTGTCTCCGCCCTCATTCCTCCTCCCATTCCCTGTTCCTTTTGACTCCCTGTATATTTAGCCTGGTTCAGAGTTCTTTGGGGAAGACAAAACAAAACATCTATGACATGGGTTCAGGCTTTGCCTGTAGCCTTACTGAGGGTCCACATACAACCAAGGTGGAGGGGCAATATAAGTCCCTATGGAAGCCTATATGGCAAATTATATCAAGTTCCACACATTCCAGGGGAAATTCACATGAGGGGAAAAGTTGATTTACAGAAATACTTAACAGCCTTAAGCTCCATTTTGCTGAAGCTCCAGAGATTCGTCGTGCTGTCCAAAGCTATAGGATTGGACACCCCTGCTAACCTGTTTCAGCCTGGGAACTGAGTCTACATCAAATGGTGGACCAGCGATACCTTCCAAGCTAAGTGGAAGGGACCATTCCAAATTTTGCTGACCACCCTCACTTCTGAGAAAGGTTGCTGAGAAAAGACCGTAGATCCACTACTCCAGAATGAAGAAAGCTTCTATCCCTGAGACCATCAAAAACAGAGACTGATGCAAATCAAGATGATGTAGTTTAAATTGTTCTTTACATGTCTGTTGTTTGCCCAATTGGTAACCATGACTCAAGGCTCAGCCAAAAGTTGCACAACGCTGTGATCCAAAATATATCCAGAGCTCTTAATATGAGCAATTTCTGGATCTGCACCCAGTTACTACCTCTGGATGGATGTGATAACTGGCCATTAAAAATTAGAAAGGTTTGGAAGAAGTTTGGAAGGAAATTTAAATTCTACATGAAGTGGGTTCAAAAAATAAACCTTTAAATTTGACCATATCTTCCACACCCTCACTTCATGCTTACCAGACTGGGCCTGAGTAAGAGAAACATTTATAATAGTTGTAATTGTAGTTATTATTTTTAGTATAGCTAGTTATGTAAACTACTGCTGTAAGTAGTGTAATGTAGTTTAGAGACTAGACAAGGTAAAGTCTTGCTTGTCTCTAAAAAAGGGAGGAAATGATGCCTGATGTTTTTTTGTCCTTTCTCTTTATGCTCTTTTTATACCCTTTTTATACATTTTATACCCTTTCCCATTCCCTGTATTTTTCGCTCCCTTTATCTTAGCCCCATATGTTTATAACCCTTGTACTCTAGCCTAGTTCGGAATTCTTTGGGGAAGACGAAACATCTCTACTATCTCAAAACAAGAGGCTCCAACCTTGGCCGGAGCCTCCTCTCTGGAACATGTTTTTGTAAACTAAATTGTAGCCTTGTTTGGGGGGGGTAATTAGAATAGGGGGACAATTACTTCATTTGTTAGGTTTCTTATTGGGGGATTTTAGATAGATATGCTAATTTGTGAGGTCCATAAAATTGTATACGCATTGTACCCAGTGTGCTTCGTCGGCGTGGTTCCACCTTTGACGAGGGGGCGCCTGGGATCCTATTAAAACCAAGGTAATACCCTTTTTCCCCTATACTGCAGTGTCTGCTTCTTATTTTTACCAGCTTAAGGCATCAGTTCTGGCATGCCATTCAGCATTGCTAAAAACAGTGACCTGTAGGCATAAAAACATAAGCAGCATTATCATTAACATTTTGATTACAACATTATCATTAACATTTTGATTACAATGGATTTACTGGTTGGTGTGCACAAAATGTGCTTAGCCAACCACCATAGACCATGATAGGAACAGGCATGAGGTGTAACCAACCACGAGCCCCACAATGTGAGCACTTATTGGTTCTAATAATTGTTTTACAATTATGTAACTTGTTTTTCACCTCTAGTTTAGCTGAGTCATGCCCAGAATTCTTTTCTAGTTAGCCAAAGTAACAGAAGTGAGCAAGGATTTTACTAGGGCAACAAGGCCCTCACTTTTCAAGGCCTTTCTGCTCTGCAACATGGGAGCTTCAAAGAAAGTTTATTAAAGAAGCCTTGCTGCTGAGCCATGAGGTGCAGAAAAGACCCCCTTGCTTTCTAAACTCCTTACAGAGGAGTCTTGGGGTATCTGGATCCAATCTTAGCCTCAGAGTTTGTCAATGGTTTAAGTAACTTTGTCCTGCTGATAAAGACAGTGGAACAGCAAAGCCTTGGAGAAGTAGATAAAGGAAGTAACTTTGGCAAACAGAAGCCATGCAAAATGCAAGCAGGATGCCAGCTCAGCTCCACAAGGCTGACAATGCAGAACTTATGCAAAACAACAGTATTGCACTTACTCAAAAGCAGGGGTCAGGGAACAGCCACCTAAAAAGGACACCAGACATTGAAGACCACCGAAGAAGATCCCAAAGAACCATATAAGGACTTCTGATAAGGGATGTGACTATGTAAAATAAAATAATATATGTACACCAAGTAAGTGGGGATAGCTAATGAATATGTAATCAGTGTGTATGATAAAAACTGTGTTTACCCAATGCTCAGGGCACTAGATTAGAGGAAGTATCCTCTGAGCAACCAGTACTCTACAATAAAGAATGCCTGCTTTCTAATACTCAAAACTATGTTAGAAAGTTCTATCTGGCCAATTTCAGTATCACCACAGGATTTAAAAATGGCAAGTCAGATATATTTATATCAAATTAATTATTTATTATGACAAATGATTAGACAAAATATATTAATCATAATAATTTACTAGACAGTATTAAAGTTAAAACTACTGGCAGTGTATAATATAGCACACTATATAAAGCAATTGTATTAAAACAAGCAAAAAGAAACGGTTATTAGGTACAGATTAATGCGACTCACCCAATCAACACTCGTGGGCAGGTCTTTTTCTCTTAACTTCAAGGAGTATCCTTGGTGGGCATCCCCTTCCCAAGGGAGGCATCTCCACACACTTCAAGGAGGAATATGTTAGAAGAGCCTGCCCATTTGAAAGTGGACTGGACTTTTATAGTATAAAGTGATTGACTATCAGTCATATGTCTCCAGGTCAGCTGTGTCAGCTTAGCATTTTTAGATAAGGATACTTGTTGGAGGTTAGGATTTTTCCTTTTGTTTTCTTTCTTAGGGAATTTTGTCGCATCCGTTGCTAAGAGACATTTAACAATAGGTACTTAAGGGAAACAAAAGATGGTGGAGGGGGGAGGAGAGCACCTGGCCGGCACTTCTCTTATTGGAGGGCAGCTCCTGTGGCTAGCACAGGTCTTTCCCATGAGAAATCCTTTTGTGTTTTATAAATAAAGATAAGGTTTGGATGTTATTAAAAACAGTGTCCCAAGACTTGGACGGTGCAGACCTGGCCAATCAGGCCTAGGGGGAGGTTTTTGACTGACCAATCTGGCTGACTTTTGAAAACTCTATATATATGATGAAATCAAAACAATAAAGGCTTTTTTCCTTCTTGCCACTGAGAACTGACTTCCTTACTCTGCTAGCTGCTCAACAGCGACAAGCTCCTGTCACTCTTGCTCCCTGGGCATTGGAGGGGATGGTGGAGCTGCTGTTTTCCTTTTGCTGTGACTGTGGGAGTCCAGCTCTCCACTACCTCTTCCTTACTTGGGTGAGCTTTTGTTTGTAAGAGCAGCCATTGAACTGGGACCTTATTAACATCCAATTTGACTGGGAAGGACTTTTACCATCCACTCGGGTGCCTTAGGGTAAAACCCAGGATCCTGACCCTCTTCCCCCTCCTGGAGTGCACGTCTCCTGGGCTGCATCCGGAAGCTGCTACAGAGGAGCCCGGCTGCCGCTACCCCGCACCCCGCACCTGCTGGGACACACTGTGGCTCCTGTCACAGCTGCGGAGTTTCTGCCACCTTTTGCTTGCTGCCCTGGGTGAGCCAGCCCTGCCATT
Organism: Lichenostomus cassidix; assembly: GCF_008360975.1. Taxonomy (NCBI): domain Eukaryota; kingdom Metazoa; phylum Chordata; class Aves; order Passeriformes; family Meliphagidae; genus Lichenostomus; species Lichenostomus cassidix. The sequence goes on from NC_139510.1 coordinate 13,415,104, forward strand.
CCAGCTTGCTGCTATGAGGTTCCTGCTGCACTGAGGTCCCACCATCCAGTGTGTCTGGCATTACTGCCTGTGGGAGGCTCGCCTGACCTCTATCCACAGCGCCCCCTGCAGCTGTGCAGGAGTAATGGCACCTGCCTTGCCCAGCTGGGAGCTCAACAGTGCCCCTGCTGGCTGTGACCATAACTGCACCAAAGGGGAGGGTGCCTGGCAGCCCAGAGATGGCTGTTACTGGGCTTCTGGTTTTGGTTTGTTGTTGCTACTGTTGTTGTAGTTTGTTTGCCTTGTTATAAATACTAGCAAAGAACTGCTATTCCTTTTCCCATATCTTTGCCTGAAAGCCCTTTGATTTCAAAGTTATAATAATTCGGAGGGAAGGGAGGTCATATTCCCTATTTTAAGGGAGGTTCCCACCTTCCTTAGCAGACACCTGCCTTTCAAACCAAGACAATACTTTACCATATCTGCCACATCTTTGCCTCACTATCAGGATGTTAAACTTTGGGGTTGATGAGTTGTCGCTGTTGAGCCGCTAGCAGAGAAAAGACCCCAGGTCTCAGTGTGGCAAGAAAAAGAGATAACATAACGACGAGAGGGAACTAACAGCAGTCTCAATATGAGATATAGAGTAAGCTCCATTTTATTTCACCAAACGAGAAACTTATATACTGTTACAGAAGTTACTATTCATAGCTACACACACACCTGCAGTCTGTTCTCACACATTCAGGGATCCTCCTGTTAACTCCCTTATTCTTTTCTCATAACACTTCTGACTCCCTAATCTTTCTCATGACATTCGTCCCACAGAACATTCTCAGGTAAACAAGCCACTGTAGCTTGTTGGAATTTTACTGAGGCCTGAGAATGCTGAGGCCCTGCTCAGGTTTATTCAGTTAGCATAAGTTTTGCTGGAAAACTGCGTTTTCCAACAGTTCCCCCGTTTCGCTTGTGAGAACAGACGTTGTCTGTTATCAGATTAATTTGCTTTGCTATAAGTAATTCTTATTATTAGAATTGTTATAAATTTACTTAAGGAAATTTCACTAGTTATTTAGATATGTTGCCATGGTCTAGGAACCGTCGTTGCTGAAAACATTCACTTCACAGGTAAAGCTTGGAGAACCTTTTCCGGACAAAGACTCCAAGTTTACTTGGAATAAGGTTTAGCTTTTATGAACTCAATTTGGCAAGTCAAAATTATTTGATCACATTTTGATGCAGAACACTTTGGGACTCATGGCATGTTTCCCAGCCAGTTAGAACCAAAGCTTGGCCAGAGCTTAGGTGCTAAGTGGAAGGGTTTTCTTAGAACATCTTATAAACAAGCTTTGATAAATATCAATAAGGAGAGTGTCTTAACATGTTACTATTTTTGTAGATAACTATATAAGGTAAGATGAATATTTGAAAACAGTAGATATTATCATTTGACTTTAACTAAGGAAGATAACACTGCAAATGCTTTTTGGGAATAATAATGTAAACTAACAAATTTAAAACTTAAAATTAATATCACTAAAAATGAATAAAACTTAATCTTAATAAATCTGCTTTTAAACTAACAAATAGGACTTAACTATAATGGAATTTAAAAATGATATCACTTTAACAACTTAACTCTAACAAAATTTAAAACTTAACAGAATTTAAAATTAACATCACTTAATATTACTTAACAGAATTTTAACTTTAACAGAATTTACAACTTAATAGAATTTAAATTCACTATTACTTAACTTTAACAGAATCTATGCTTAACCAAAAGTACTTAACAGGTAGTTTAAACTATTCAGTATAACTTCACCCACAGGTCCTCATTCACACATCAAAACTCTCAAGAAATCAAAATCACACTCTCATCAGTCACAGGTTTCATCCACATTAAAGCATTCGAAAAGCAAACAACACTCTCAGTAGGCCTACAATATTCACACATACACACAAACTCTATTTTAAGCAATGCTTTAGCAAAATTCAACTTTTGTTCAAGGCTTTTAGTATTCAAGGTGTTATTTTTTTATCAGGATAATATCTTGTTACAATGCTTCTTTATTAGTAAATTGCTGGAATTAGGTTTTGGTCTCGGTGTCAGTGCAGCTAGGCTGAAGGAAGAGCCGATCTGCTCCATCTGCTTGAACATTTTCAGGGAGTTTCAATTGCTGAGCTGCAGCAGGTGGTGAAGGTTTGCCAGGACAAGTGCTTACAGAAAAAGCCAAGCTCAGAGACGTTTCCCTGAAACTCTGGAAAAGCTGAAAAGTCCGGAAGTTACACTGGATCAGCCATAGCAAGGCTGTGCTGCTGGTTAACATGGGGCAATGGGTGTTTCACCCTGCAAAGCGAATAATTAGACGTTTTGGAGAGAATCTGCCGCTCCGATTCGGGTATCAGACTGCTGTTTCTGCTGGCAACGCTGTTGGTTAGTTCTGGCTCGCTGCTGAAGCTGTCAATCATTTCCTCATCCTTGGGGAGGAGTAGAGTTTAGAGTCTCATTATAGACATTACCGTTGGGGCAGTGAAGGAGGCGTGGATGGCTTGCGGCTCCGCCCTCCGGGGCACCCTCCGGGACCTCCGCTCTGGTTATCATTCGGCCGGAAACCACGGTTGGAGCAACTTCCGCCACAGGTCTCCTTGTGTGGCGTGCCGGTGGTGCGCAGTGAAGGGTAGGGGCCGCCGCTGCTAATCGGTCACTGGTCACTTTCTGTTTGCTCTTTTTGTTTCTACAAGCTTCTGTGCTGTGAGTATCTCTGTTGCAGCGAGAACACCAAACTTTTTTGTTACAGTTCTTTCGTATGTGTCTTTCACTCCCGCATCGATAACATCAGGATGATTTCTGGTTACTCTGTTTCTTTACCCGCGATATCTGAGCTCGTTCTAACATAGTATTCAGTTGTTCTGGCAAAAGTTCAACAGTGACTCTCTCAAACAAAGCAGCTAAGATGTTTTTCGTTGTAAAGTTGCCAAGCTCTGTGATACATTGAGGCAGGAACAGATTTTTCATCCAATCGAGTAACTTTGTATTCTCGGCTGTCGGCAGCGCGGGAGAGCTACTATTCTCCCCCCCCTCCCTGGCGGGGGGGGTTTCCCCGGCTGCTGTGCCGCGGCCGAAGTTTTACGCATATCAAAAGCGGCACAGTAACTCACGGGTTTTTCTCTGCTCCATGCGGCTGTTATGTCCTGTGCCATGAGCCACGCAAGGTTTTGCTCTGTGGCATGTTTCTGTAAGCAGGCTACGACTTTACTCCATGGTTTGCCAAGCTTTCTTGCAATTTTATCACAGTCCAAAAGTAAAACAGCTCCGTAATTCAACCACTCTCCCACACTGAATACTGTAATAGGATTTGTAAAAAATCCATAAGCTTGTCCTACCACCATCAGGCCCATTAAGTGTGATAGGCTACTTTTACTGAGTCCGTGCTTTTCTAAAAAGCATAACAATAAAAATTGGGCTACCTCTGTTTCCATTATGGTCCAGCTGGTTTTCAGGGTCCTGGTCGACACCGTCTAAGCACTCTGTCGGAGCTCGCAGTCGCCAGAGTTTGTGCAGTTCACCGAAGTGTAGCCCCCACGGTAGGCAGGTCCTATTCGGCCTGTGTCGCTGGATCTTCCCCGATTCGGGCGAAGATTTTGACACACCGTCGCTGCACGCTTCAGCGCCTCTCCGTTCCCGCCGCTCCCTGCTGTTGGCGTCCGTAGTCGTCGGGATCACCATTTAACATTGCGACGAGAGGGAACTCACAGCAGTCTCAATATGAGATATAAAGTAAGCTCCATTTTATTTCACCAAACGAGAAACTTATATACTGTTACAGAAGTTACTATTCATAGTTACACACACACCTGCAGTCTGTTCTCACACATTCAGGGATCCTCCTGTTAACTCCCTTATTCTTTTCTCATAACACTTCTGACTCCCTAATCTTTCTCATGACATTCTTCCCACAGAACATTCTCAGGTAAACAAGCCACTGTAGCTTGTTGGAATTTTACTGAGGTCTGAGAATGCTGAGGCCCTGCTCAGGTTTATTCAGTTAGCATAAGTTTTGCTGGAAAACTGCGTTTTCCAACAAAGAGAGTTTTATTTTGATTTCAATATATATAGACTTTTCAGAGGTCACCCAGATTGGTCAGCCAGAAACCTCCCCCTAGGCCTAATTGGCCAGGCCTGAACTGTCCAAGTCTCGAGACACTGTTTGAAAAACATCCAGACTTTATCTTTGTTTATAAAACACAGCGGAATGTTCTCACGAGAAAGACCTGTGCTAGCCACAATGAGTCAGTCTGATTATAGCATAATTCAACACCAAAAGCAGCATGACTGCTCCCTCTCAGTCCACCATGGATAGCCTTGCAAATAGGGCATTGTTCAAGTCGCTTGATGTTATAAATGAAGTCATGGATTTGGCTTTCATAAAGGGTTATGAGGTATTTGTTATGGTTATTTGTTAATGGTTGTGTAAATGTTATGGTTCCCTCTATAGATTTGTTGGGGCTTACTGATAAATGTTATGACTACCTCCATAGATTTGTTGGGGCTAACTGATAAATGATATGGTTACCTTTATAGGTTTGTTATGTCTAATTGTTAATTTGTTGTGGCTAACTTAAATGTTATGGTTAAGAAAGGGGAGAGCTGGGCAAGCAGCTAACCTATCAGAAGACCCTAGATGGACTGAAGACAATGAGCCAATCGGAGCACCTGAAGGAGGCAGGGTTAGGGGGTTATAAAAACTGTATCCCCTAGCCAGAAGGTGTGCCTCTGGCTTTCCCCCATCACTGGCTAAGCACCCAGCGCTGCACTTCGCCTTGTGTAATGGCAGACAGCCATTCTAAGCCTCTTATTGTTTGTACTATGAAAATGAGTGAATAAATTCTTTCAAAATTTAAGTAGTGAGAGGACATTTCTCACACTTGACCACATTCTAGGTAAAGCATCCTGCTACACTCCACCCCATGACTGCAGTCAATCATCTTTACCTCATGAAATCATAATGCAGGTACCTCTTGCCTCCATGCTATAAAAGTGTCCACTGCATAGGTGTACATTAACATCAAATATGTTGAGATACATCAATCTACTAAGTTTTACTACTTTATCCTAAATCATGTAGTTTGAAAGAGTGTTTGCTATATTATAATCATACATTACACTTTTACATAAAAATTATTTTAAAAATCAGGTAGAATTTAGATAGCAATATTAAACAGAGCACAATATAGAATTAGTTATCTATTCTGGCAAGAAACACTGTTATTTCAATTTATGTACTTCTGAAATAGTTAGTATCCTCATTTTTTTGATTATGTACCGCACTCACATATATATACAATGACTACTAATAAAAACAGATTCTGATCAATAATGATATTATAACAACCAGATGTAACATTAAGTTCAGAATGCCCGTTGTGGTTGGGGATCATCGAAACAAGTCATACCACCAGTGATGTTCTCTATCCCTTTTCACTTGCTCTAGGACAATAGTGTATTTTTTCCACATCATGATGGACAGGGATTAATGTTTTTTGACTATCCTTTTTCAGTTTTTGTACCAGTTTGTGTAGATCACAACAGTTTTTAACAAGGGTAATATACATTCCAATAGGCATTGATGCATAACAACACCATCTACCAGTTGTAGGGGAACTCTTGTAGACAGGTACACACTGGCCCATGAGATCTGTTGTGTTTGCAAATCCATGCTTCGGCAACTTACAAGTTGGTTGAAGGATATTGCCATCCACTTGTCACGGTCCACTTATAAGCAGACGCATGATGGTTCGTGCCAGCTATGATCTTGGAGCACAAAAAGAAAACAAAGCACAAATAATTCAACAAGTCAAGGGAGTTAAATTTCAATCCAAAGAGGAACTTTATTAATTGAGCCGGTAAAGTGGCCTGCAATAGAGAGAGAGAATTAAGGAACGATAGGGAGAAAAGGGAAGAAAAGCGGTTTATAGCTACCACCACAGGTCCACAGACGTCTGGCGTCTCTGGGGGTCCCGTCCAGAAGGCATTCCTCTGCTTCTGCATCGATCGATGTGATCTCATGGTGGGGAAGATCTTCAGAATTCAGCTGTTTCAGAGCTGCCTTTTATGCTAGTCCATACGCCTGGTCTCACCTTGCGACCTGCCTTTACTCCCCCTTAATTCTTGTGGAGATATGCCAAACTCCACTTGGCAGGCCACACATGACAAGAGAGGAGTGTTCGAGGCATGGTCAGGTTTGGAGGCAGGTTTTCTCACAATAGTGGATAGCAGGGAGTCTATGGGTCTGTGGTCCCGTTTTGCGTCATGGATCTTTCACAATGGCAGGTGGCAGGGTGACAGGTGCAAAACCTTCGTCACGTACCAGCTTTGGCAGGCACAAGGCCTTTGTTCTGTACCAGCTTTGGCAGGTACAAAGCACTCATTCCGTACCAGCTTTGGGCAGGTACAAAGCATTCTCTGCGTACTGGCTTAAGTCCTGCACCTGTGGTTTCTGATGAGAAATGTTGAGATAGAACTCGATTCTTTGATCGACCCTTACACTGCTGTACCATTAGGATGATGACCAATAGGAGCCATTGATCTGTAAAATAAAACAATATATATCTTGGCAGGTGTGCCGGATGGTATAGGTTAATTTTCTTAGTTCAGAATGTGGGAAATATCCATCTGGAACTGATTCTGTGTTGGTGGCCATTAGAGAGTCAGTAGCCACCCAGGCTAATCGTCCTTGAGTGTCCTTTAGAATCATAAGTACAATCTCAATTTGGGGTAATCTGACCATGACTGGTTAGCCCACCTTTAGGTTGTCCTGAAAGGGCTTCAATTTTATCATTTGGACCTGATTCAAGGGACACAGAACTCTAGAAAGCTCTTGAAGCATGACTACCCATTGGTCCATAGCAGTTATTTATCTGGTATAATATAGAAGGTAACCTTTTATCCCATCCAGATTCATGTGGCCTAAGGTAGTGCTTTAGAAAACCATTGGCACTGTCCACAATCCCATTTGCTTGGGTGCAACAGGGTTTATAAAAAAACTCCATTTGATACTTTCCCTTTTGGCCCAATCTTGTATCATCACACTGGTGAAATGTGATCCATTGTCACTTTGTATAAAATCTGGAACAGGGAGACTGGAAAACCAGTTACTGAGTCCTGAAACAGTAGCTTTGGCATCAGCATGCCTGCTTTTAGTGGCAACTAACAGTCCAGATACCACTTCCACAACTGTAAGTATGTACTTGTATGTGGCTAGCACGGGTCTTTCCCATGAGAAATCCTTTTGTGTTTTATAAATAAAGATAAGGTTTGGATGTTACTAAAAACAGTGTCCCAAGACTTGGATGGTGCAGACCTGGCCAATCAGGCCTAGGGCGAGGTTTTTGACTGACCAATCTGGGTGACTTTTGAAAACTCTATATATATGATGAAATCAAAACAATAAAGGTCATTCCTTCTTGCCACTGAGAACTGGATTCTCCTCTCTGCTAGCGGCTCAACAGCGACATCTGGTGACCACCGACGTGTACTGCGGCCGATTGCAGGTACGCGGCAGTCTTGCCCCCAGGCCCGACCCCCCCCGCCTGCCCTGAGGCATGGCTGATTCTGATACGGACATGGGCCCCCCCGTTCCTGCCGATGGACTCTTGCGGGCCTTTTTGGAGGTCTCTGAGGATGACCCTGAGTCTGATCAGCCGGCGCGGGTCGCTCGGGCTTTGTTGGACTGGGTCGTGGGCCACGTGTCCTGGGCCGTTTGGGATGTGGCGCTGGACTGTGATTTTTGGTTTGTGGTCGGCCGCGCTTTGGTCATGGAGTGGATGCGGGGTGATAGGTCTACGGTCCGCTTCCATGGGGTTTGGAGGGACATTTGGGACGCTTTGGAAGGGCAAGCGTTCTATGACTCGCAGCTATCGGCTTGCATGGGCGTGGAACCCCTGTTCTCGGCCATGGGGCGGAGTGTGAAGGACGCGCCGACCCAGACGGATTCTGACGTCCCGTCCCTGGCGGCGGATGCGGCCGCGAGGCCTCAGTTTGTTTCTCCAGCTGACCTACCGAAGCGCACTTATGTCCACCCGACAGAGCAGCTGGCCGGGTTGCAGAAGAATGGAGGACCGCGGGCCGGCTCTGACACGGCCACCGCGGCAGTCCCCCCGCCTCTGCCGCTGCGGAGTGCGCAGCCTCAGAACCCGCCCCTGCGGAATGGCGCCGGGCTGCCCCTCCCCCGTGGGCAGCCGGGATGCGCGGCGGGGGCTGGCGGGGTGGGGGTAGGAAGTGCCGCGGAGGGCCGGGAGTCCCGGCTGCTCGCTTTGGCTGCAGGCCAGCCGCTTGCGGCTGCGGAGGTTCCGGTTCCGGATTTGCCGGTGGTTTCGGCCGGCGCGGGGGTTTCCGCGCGGGCGGCGGCCGGCTTGGGAGAGACCGGCGCTTTGCCGAGCCCGGCCGGCGCGCCGGCGGCGCAGCCCCGGGCTGCGGTGGCCACGGGTGCGGCCGGTCCCGTGGCGTCGGGGTCATGTGAGCAGGCGCCGGCTCAGCCGCCGGCTGCGGCCGGGGCCCGGCAGTCGGGTTCGCTCCCTGGGGAGGTTGTGGGGCCGAAAGGGGAGCCGCCGGCGGGCGGTGCTTCCGCCGCGGGGGCTTTGATTGGCGTTCCCGCGGGTGCGGGGCCGACCCGGCTTCCCTGCGGCTCGGCGGACGTGGCGTCCGTGCCGGGTGCGGCGGTTTTTCCTCCGCTTTCGTTTTTCCATGATTTACTGGCCGAAGTGGCTGAGATTCGGCAGCGGATGGAGGTCTGTTTGTGCAGGCCCCACGGTCCGTGTGGGGCTGCCCAGGGAGTCCATCCCCCGGGTTTCCGGATGGGGTCTGGACTTCCTGGCGGCCCGACGGCCGGCTTGGTCCCGGCGGCAAGGGGCTGCTTTGGCCCTGGGCGGGTGCCGGTTCCCCTGTCGGGTTCTGTGGCAAGTGAGGCCCTGGCGCGGTGTGCTGGTTGCACCGCCGTCTCCCTGCCCCTTCCCTGTCCCGGTCACCGCGCAGTTTCTTGGCGGGGACGCTGCCTCCGGCCGCTCGCCGTCCTTTGTGATGGGGAGTGCTGATTGCAAGCCCTGCTCCGACGACTCGGACGATGATGAGGAGAGTTTTCTTCCTCCTGGGTGGAGGCTGGCGCGGGCGACGAAAAGGAAGGGGCATTGGGCTCTGTCGAACCCCTGGAGACGCCGTAACGGCATGGGGGTTTTTCGCCCGCGTGACCCCCTGCAGTTCTGGGAATCGGTGAAGCAGGGTGCACTGGAGGCAGGGGACTGGGAACTTCTAGAGAAGATTGGATTGCCCAAACAGAGGGAGGGGTGCGAATCTGCTGTGGCAGGTTCGGATGGTGATGGCTTCCCTCAGGGGGACGCTCAGGCTTTTCCAGTGTATGTGCCTGGCCCAGATGCTATGGACACAAGGAACAGCCATTCCACCATCGCCTGGCGCATGACAAATGACCTAGCGACCAAGGTCGCGACATTCGGGGTGTCTTCTCCGGCAGTGATGCAAATTCTTAGAATGATAAATAGTGATTTGCTTGCTCCATTTGATATTATGTATCTGGCTCAGGTGCTGTTTCACCCTGTAAAATACAGTGTCTTTGAGGACAATTGGAAAGCGCTGGTCAAGGATCAGCTGCGGAAAAATGTGTCTTTGCCTGCCGAGGACCCTAGGCGCATGGTTGGGGTTGATGTCCTCATGGGTAAGGGACCTTTCTCCAACCCCAACGTTCAAGCTGCCTGGGATCCTCGGATCCTGGAGCAAGCCCAACAGATCGGTGTGGGAACCATTTTGAAAATAATTGAGATGGTTGCCCCACAAACACGGTATACACAGATACGGCAGGGGCAATCTGAACTTTACATGTCATTTCTTGAGAAGCTGGCAGCAGCCTTGGAAAAGCAGGTTGATGATCTGTCCATGAGACAGATCTTGATGAAACACTTAGCAAGAGACAATGCCAATGACGAATGTAGAAGGATCATCAATGCCCTACCGGGGGATCCTTCTGTGCAGGAGATGATGCGAGCTTGCGCCAGGGTGCAGTCCGAAAATCAGGGAAAAGTTGCCTTGGCTGCATTTTTGTCCTCAGATCAGGGACCCGCTGATCAGGATAAAAAACAGCCCAAATCTGGGAACAAACGGAAACGGGTCAAATCTAAACAGAAAGATCATTCAGGGAAAAAGGGAAATTCAGGGACCGAGACTCCTCAGTGTAAGAGGTGTGGTAGGCCAGGTCACACTTCAGACTACTGCAGGTCACAGTACCATGTAGATGGTCGACCCCTGTCGGGAAACATGATGAGGGGTGCAAAAAGGGGGATTTGCCCCCATCACAACAGTTCCCCCAGAACAAGGTGATGGCCCAGGCTTACCCGGTCAATGTGGAGGAGGCACCAAAGGCTCAGCCCGAGTCAACGCCTACACCACAGCAACAGTCGTCTTAGAATCTGACGATGCCCACAGGGTTCCCTTGGAGGTGGATGGTTCCCTGGATCAGGCAACCAGTGCACTGCTCATGGCAGGGCCTGAGGCCACTAGCCAAGGAATCCTGGTTCTTCCAGAGTTCATAGATGCTGGTTTCAAGGGCAAAATTCATGCTACGGTTTCCACTCCTGATCCTCCTGTCACCATTCCTGCGCACACTTGCCTTGCTCACTTGTTGCCTTGTGAGTCTTCTGTTCCCAGGGTAGACCAGCAAGCTGGCGGAGGTGACGGCACTGAACTGCCAGGACTTCCGCAGGTCTACTGGGCTGCATCTATCTCCAATGAGTCACCACAGATGACATGTACCCTCATCATGCCGAAAGCACGTCCACATCGAATTCGAGTCCGAGGTTTGATCGATACAGGTGCTGATGCAACGATCCTTTCCGCCACTTCGTGGCCTCCTACGTGGCCTTTGTGCCCAGTGGGACTGAATATCACGGGGTTGGGAGGAACGACACAGAGTCGATTGAGTAAGCGACCTGTGTTGGTGAAGGATCCAGAGGGACACACGGCCTCCATTCGGCCTTACGTCACTCCAGCTCCAGTGAACCTCTGGGGACGGGACGTGTTGGCAGCTTGGGGGGTGCGGATCACGACAAATTTTTGATAGGGGTCACTGTGTGCAAGGGTGCACCATATTCCACGCTGCCTTTACGATGGCTGACAAAAACACCGATATGGGAACCACAGTGGTCCTTGCCGAAAGATAAATTAGTCGCCCTTTATCAGCTGGTTCAGGAGCAACTGAAACTGGGACACATAGAACCTTCTACCAGTCCCTGGAACACCCCGGTTTTTGTGATTAAGAAAAAATCGGGGAAATGGAGACTGTTGCAAGATCTCCGGAAAGTCAATGCAGTGATGGAAAGTATGGGGAGTTTACAGCCTGGCATGCCTTCACCCACGATGATTCCCACTGAGTGGGAAATTTTGATCATTGATTTGAAGGATTGCTTTTTTACAATCCCTTTGCACCCCTATGACAGACCAAAGTTTGCCTTTACTGTGCCTGCAATTAATGCGGAGCCTGTAAAGCGGTTTCAATGGAAAGTGTTACCTCAGGGCATGAAAAATAGCCCAACTATCTGTCAATGGTATGTCGTGCAGGCCTTATCCGGACTTCGTGAGCAGTTTCATGAGGCACTCTGCTACCATTATATGGATGATATCCTGGTGGCAGCAGCCACCCAGGATGAGTTGCGGAGGTTACAGCCTCGACTGCTCGATGCCTTGCATTCCTATGGGTTGCAAGTTGCTCCAGAAAAGGTTCAACAACAGCCTCCTTGGAAATATTTGGGAGTCAAAATTTTGGATCAAACCATACAGCATCAAGAGGTGCAGTTCTCAGACACTATTAAGACTCTAAATGATGCCCAAAAGTTGCTAGGCATCATCAACTGGTTACGTCCATATTTGGGACTGACCAACGCACAACTTTCCCCACTTTTTAATATTTTAAAGGGGGACTCTGACCTAAACTCACCTCGATAATTGACTCCCGAGGCGCGACGAGTGCTGAACGAAGTGCAGCAAGTTGTTTCCACTCATCAGGTTTATCGAGTGGACCCCTCTACTGATATCACTGTTTTCATTACTGCTACAGACCTCCAACCTGCGGGTATCATTGGCCAATGGAACAAACAATGGGATGATCCTTTGCACATCCTGGAATGGGTCTTTTTGCCCCATCAGCCAAAAAAGACAGCACCCACATTGTTCGAATTGATAGCCTGCCTGATAATTAAATGCCAATATCGGTGTTTACAATTGATGGCAGCTGATCCCGCAAAGATTGTTGTTCCAGTACCACGGGACAATTTTGAATGGAGTCTTGCTAATAGCGCTCCTTTGCAAAGTGCACTGCAAAATTTCTCAGGGCAGATTGCTTATCATCTGCCCAGTCACAAATTGCTGCAGCTGGCAAATTCGGTCAATCTCATGTTGCAGCCAAAGAACAGCCGGGTGCCGGTCCATGGACCCACCGTCTTTACGGACGGTTCTGGGAAAACAGGAAAGGCCATTGTTACCTGGAAGGAAGGATCTGAGTGGCAGGTGCTGAAAGGCCACGAGACAGGCTCTGCTCAACTGGTTGAATTGAAGGCAGTTGCCATGGCTTTTCAGCGGTTCTCTCAGGTGCCTTTGAATCTGGTCACTGATTCTGCCTATGTAGCAGACATAACCAAACATTTGGATTGTTCACTTCTAAAAGAAGTCAATAACGCGACTCTGTTCTCGCTGTTGCGAACCCTGTGGAAGGCGATTCAGGCTCGAGTGCATCCATATTATATTCTGCACATTCGAAGCCACACCAATTTACCAGGCTTTTTAACAGAAGGCAATGCCAGGGCTGACATGTTAGCCAACCCTGCATGGGTGGCACCTCAGCCTGACAAAATTGCACAGGCCAAGGCATCGCACAATTTCTTTCATCAGAGTGCACATACCCTGCAGAAGCAGTTTCAATTGACGCCAACTGAGGCTCGTGATATTGTCAGTGCTTATGCTGACTGCCACGGACTCGCTGCTCCTCTGCCATCGGGGGTGAACCCCAGAGGTCTAAAGGCCTTGCAGCTGTGGCAGACGGATGTGACACACATTCCAGAATTTGGCCGAGTCAAGTATGTGCATGTGTCTATTGACACTTTCTCCTCAGCTATGTGGGCGACTACCCATACTGGAAAAAAAAGTCGCGATGCCATTGCCCATTGGAAATTAGCCTTCTCTGTCCTGGGGGTGCCAGCCACTGTGAAAACCGACAATGGTCCTGCCTACGCCTCACAGAAGACGCGGCAGTTTTTGCACCTATGGGGTGTAGACCATACGTTCGGTATTCCGCACTCTCCTACTGGCCAAGCCATTGTGGAACGCGCTCATGGTACTCTGAAGCGTGTCTTGGAAAGGCAAAAAGGGGGAATGCATGGGGAAACACCACAGAGTCGATTGGAGAAAGCTTTGTACACAATCAATCATCTTACGGTGCCACCAAACTCGAATAATCCTGTGATTTTGAACCACTTTCTCTCATTGCAGTCATCAGGCGAGTTGCGTTTGCCCCGGGCGAAGGTATGGGTACGGAACCTACTTACTAACACCTGGGAAGGCCCACATGAGCTTATTGCTTGGGGTCGAGGGTATGCTTGCGTCTCCACAGATACTGGGGTACGATGGCTGACTGCAAAATGCGTCCGCCCTGATCTGAGGCTCCCGAGACAGAACCAGCAACCTCAAAATGACAACCAGGATGCCGAACACCAACCAAGTGATCCTTCTGATGATGACCAAGAAGCCGGTCCATCCACAAGCAGAGACTGAAACTCATTCATGGAGTCAGAAAGCAAGGACTTTGAAAGCATGTTTTGTTGAATTACAGATTTATATGTAGATTTAGTTTTATATATACTTTATCTAGGGTATTGCATGGGGCCTCTTTGACCATCTTAATCAGCATCTGGTTCGGGTTCTGTTCGGTGGCTGGCCACCTCCAGACAGACCCCTTCTTGAGTTTCAACCAGGCTCTGTTTGGTAACTGGCCATTACCAAACAGATCCTTCATGCTGATCCACTGGGGCTCACAAGCAATGCCTTCTGTTCTTAAACAAAAAGGGGGAGCTGTGGCTAGCACAGGTCTTTCCCATGAGAATTCCTTTTGTGTTTTATAAACAAAGATAAAGTTTGGATGTTATTAAAAACAGTGTCCCAAGACTTGGACGGTGCAGACCTGGCCAATCAGGCCTAGGGGGAGGTTTTTGACTGACCAATCTGGGTGACTTTTGAAAACTCTATATATATGATGAAATCAAAACAATAAAGGCCTTTTCCTTCTTGCCACTGAGAACTTGCTTCTCCTCTCTGCTAGCGGCTCAACAGCGACACTTGTAACCATTACATATCCTCAGAGATCCAATATAAACTATTTGCCGAGTGGACCAGTGTCGCTGTTGAGCCGCTAGCAGAGAAGGAAAGCCCCGATTCTCAGTGTGGCATAGAAAAAAGTACTTTATTGTTTGAATCCAACATATATATAGAGTTTTCAAAGGTCATCCAGATTGGTCAGCCAGAAACCTCCCCCTAGGCCTGATTGGCCAGGCCTGCACTGTCCAAATCTCGAGACACTGTTTTTAATAACATCCAAACTTTATCTTTGTTTATAAAACACAAAAGGAATTCTCATGGGAAAGACCTGTTCTAGCCACAGACCAGAGCATTTTGTCACTTTTGATATGTAAAGGCAGTGCCAGGTCTGGATGGTTTTTTTCAAGTCTCAGTTGGCACTGGGGACACTGTGTAAGAATGCCTTTACACATCTTCCTGGTTAATGGCCAGCCTCTACTTTGTGGTACAAAAAGTAGAGCTTCTTGCCCAGTATGCCCTAATTTACAATGTAACCACTCACCCAATTGATACCAATGTTGAGGATTTTCCAAGTGATCAATTTTTACCTTTTAAATTTTTGTCAGATGATCCACCCTATTGTTTCAATAAGTCTGTAAGGCTTAATCATTAGCATTATCTTTGGCCCATCCTATGTGAATTTGTTGGGACTGAGCCTGTGACAACAATTTCCAATCTTCCTTCTGCCAAACCTCTTTTCCATTTACTTGCCAATCTGACACTTCACACTGACGACCACTATGTGGCATCAGCCCAGACTCCATAAGAATCAACATATATTGTCTCTTCTTTCTCTTTTACTGCCAGCAATACAGCATTTAACTCTCCCACCTGTGTGTCACCAAATGGGATGAAAGAAACTTATCTAACACAAATTTGATGTGAATAAGCAGACACTTCTTTATTCAGGTGCCGGGAACACGGGGATAACTCCTCTGACAACGTGTTCCACCTAACAAACAAGACTCATCCATTTTATATACTTTTTCTGCTAAATCATTGTTACATAAGTTCTTTTACATACTATGCATACTATGCCTGCTCTTAAATTTAACCTTTACATTGATCAGTTTGAATAGTTAATAATTTCATCAATATTTTTATCCTAAAACAATCATTAGTCATCTCTCCGGAGGTCTACTGATCGGAATCCTTAATATTCAAATCAAGATGGGAAGGGTAGTGGGTTTCTAAGCAACAGAACTGATGACCAGGACAGTCTCCATAGCTTCTTTACTGAAATATAAGGGTCCAGTAACTTCTTGATGAGATTTCTGTGGTTACACATTCAAAACACAGTACTCTTGATATTTCTATACCTTATACTTCACAATATTCTACTTAAAATCATAGCTACCACTTTTATATGATTTAATTGATTATTTGGTCGAAATATTCATAACATGTGCACTTCCCATTCCTTCTTCTACTACTTCCATTCCCGTTTCAATGTTAAGAGCAATTTCTTTGTACTTCCATTTGCCATCAATGCATTTGGCTGAGTCATCAGGGAACCAGACACCTTTAACTTCAGAGTCTGATGTGAATGCAGGAGCATCCAGTCTAGGACTAGGTTTAAATGGCTGTTGCAAAGCTGACATGTCTGGAATCACATCTATCTGTAATTTTGTAGTTTTTGTCAGCCCTTCAGTGACATCCATTTGATCTGTGACCCCTGAGACATATGCACACCATTTGTGTACTGTTGGTCTTTGTGCAATTCCCTCTGGTGGAGCACAGCCTTTTTTAATACTGGATAACAGGTTAAAAGGTCCTTTGACTTGCACATGTTGATGCTGTTGAATTTTTTCTACTTGTTTAAGAGTTCACGTCAGAGATAATAATCCCTTTTCCCAGTCAGTGTATCTCTTCTCAGTATCTTTTAATGCTGTGGAGATAAACCCTAATGGTCATTTGGGTCCATGAGGACCTTTCTGGAATATATTACAGTAAGTCACATGTTCAGCAAAACCCCATTCAGCTATTATAGGATCACTGGGGTGAACTGGCCCAAGTGATTTATATATTTTCAACTCTTCTATTAATGTTTACAAAGCCTGTTTGTGACTATCAAGCTACTCCCAGGTCTGTTTTTTCCTTATTAATATGTACAAGGGTCTTGATATTATAGAAAATCTAGGAACATGATTTCTTCAGTATCCTAAAGTACCCATGACCTTTTGAAGTTCCTTTTTAGTAGTAGGAGTGGGTATAGTATCCAAATTTGTAATGGTTTCATCTGGGATTATAGCCTGACTGGCAACCCACCAGGTTCCAAGGAATTTTACCTCTTTATAGGGGCCTTGGCATTTAGCAGAGGGCACATCTATCCCCTCATGATTTGATTTATTCCATATATCCTGTGTGGTTGTTCTTACTGCACCTTCTTTTTCGCCTCCTACCAACACATTATCAATGTATTGATAGATTTGTAGTCCTTTCAGGATTTTTATTGAAGTAGTTCAGCTAAAGCATTGTGTGCTACTGTAGGTGAGTGCATATAGTCTTGGGGGAGGCAATTAAAGGTGTATTGTGATGCTGTTGGGACGGTAGAAGGCAACCAGCTATTCCACAGACATAGAAGAAGAACTGAGAATGTCTCTCCCCTTAATTTTGGTGAAGGGACTTCTGGCCTGGTACTGTGGGAGGTAGACAGTGAATATACCAGCTAGCAAGAGAAGGGCCCTGACTCCAGCCAGGCAGAGAAAATGATGCCTTAGTAATTTTGGCGGGGTTTTTTTCTATTCATGTATCTGTAACTTGGTGTAGTTCTGTGCTCTTACAGAATGCTGAAAACCTCTGTTCTCAACACATTTAGCCAAAACAAAGCTCTCTGGATAGAGATTCAAGGACATATTCGTTACCCCAGGGCCCGAAAATATGTAAACAATGGTGGAAAGTGGGAAGCGGGGCCTGGGGCGGTCAATATCATCGCCTGAAGGTGTGATTGGAGAATTAAGGACCAATATGCTAATAAGAAAAAACTTATAAAAGGTGAAGAGCTCGTGACCTGGTGTCCATTTGGATGTAGTCCCTCGAGGGGGACTTTGCTTGCCCGAGTGTACCTTGAAGGCCTAGAATAAATTTGTCTGCTTTTATACTCCTAATTTGTCTTGGCCTCTGTTTCAGGTAGCCTGTTTTAGGCATCAAAAAGGGATGACCAAGTTTACTGGACTGTTTGGATTTGACAGCCTGTCACATCAGATACACAGGAACATAAAGCTTGAGTGGACAGCAAAGCACAGTGTACCTTAATGCCATCAGGGTACAAGGGGGTAGAAAACTTCTGGATTTATGGACTGATTGGGGAAATTCCCAAAAGTTGTCTGCGTCGGAGCCTGACAGGGAACAAGTGGCAGAAGCATCCTGATGTAACTGTTCAGGATGCCCTGTGAATCCTTGACATTGGCTATCTCAAAAAAGGGTACTTTAATTATCCAAAAGGGTACCGGCAGGTCTTTGCTGTTGCCACTGTGGATACAGAGAATATTTAACAGCTGTCTACATTGTCTGGCCTCTTGGAGGATCCTTCTGTTGTGGGGTTGATGCAAGTCAAAGAACAGCAGATGCTGATTTTTGCCATGATGGTACACCAGCAACAATATCACACCATCCGAGGTTCCCTGGCTTCCATCCAGGCGCTCATTTGTTGACTGGAGAGACAAGGAATGATCAGCAAGAGTCACTCACCATTTAGTACTCCCATATGGCCAGTGCAAAAGTTTGACAGAGAGTGGATTCTACAGAGAATGATATCACATCACTGTTGAGTGCTGCTGTACCAGGCATGCTAGAGCTCCAATATGAACTGGAGCTGAAGACAGACAAGTGGTATGCCACAAGTGACATTGCCAATGCTTTTTTTTTATCCATTTGACAGCAGAATTCAGGTAACAGTTTGCTTTCACATGGAAGAATGTCCAATACATCTGGAGCTGACTGCCCCAGGGGTAGAAATACAGCCCTACCATTTGTCATGGACTGATACAGACTGATGCCCCTGAACACCTGCAATACAATGATGAAATCATTGTGTGGGGCAGCACAGCAAAGCAAGTGTTTGAAAAAGGGAAAAGTATAATCCAGTTCCTTCTGAAACCTTGTTTTGCCATAAAACAAAGCAAGGTCAAAGGACCTGCACAAGACATCCCAGTTTTGGGAATAAAATGGCAAGATGTATGTTTTCACATCTAAATGGGATGTGGTCTGTAAGGGTCGATCCAAGAATCGAGTTCTGTCTCAACATTTCTCATCAGAAATTACAGGTGCAGGACTCACGCAGAAAATGCTTTGTACTTACCTAAGGCTGGTGCGGAGCGAATGCTTCGTGCCTGCCTAAGGTGGTACAGAACGAATGCTTTGTGCCTACCCAAAGCTGATACGGAGCGAATGCTTTGTACCTGCCTAAGGTGGTACAGAACGAAGACTTTGCACCTGCCTGAGTTGGTACAGAACAAAGGCCTTGTGCCTGCCAAAGCAGGTATGTGATGAAGGCTTTGCACCCGTTGCCCTGACACCCATTGTGAAAAACCCGCCGACCATGCCTCGGACACTCCTCCCTTGACCCTGCCAAGTGGAGTTTGGCAAATCTCCACAAGAATTAAGGGGGAGCAAAGGCGGGTGGCAAGGAGGGACCAGGTGTATGGACTAGCATAAAAGACAGTTCTGGAGTGGCTGAACGCCGAAGATCTTCCCCACCGAAAGATCACATCGATCTTTGCAGAGGCCAAGGAACGCCGACTGGACGGGACGCCAGGGACGCCGGACGTCTGTGGACCCGTGGTGGTAGCTATAGTCCCCTTTCCTTCCCTTTCCTCCCCATCTTTTCCCAATTTTCTCTCTTTCTCTCTCTATCGCAGGCTGCTTTACAGGCCAAATTAATAAAGTTCCCCCTTGGATTGAAATTTAACTCCCTTGACTTGTTGCATTTTGTGTTTTCTTTTCTTTTTGCACTCTGAGATCGTAGCTGGTACGAACCATCACGCGTCTGCTTATGAGTGGACCGTGACAGTCAATAAGATAATAACCATGGCCTCACCATTTAGCAAAAAAGAAAGACAAGCTTTCCTAGGCCTTGTGGGATTCTGGAGAATGCTTATTCCAGATTACTCTTGGCTCATTAGCCCTCTCTATTGAATGACCAAAATAACTACTTTACATGGGGTCCTGAGCAGTAGCATGCCTTTGAGCAAATCAAACAGGAGAAAGCTAGTGCGGTAGCCCTTCAGCCTGTCCATACAGGACCAGATGTGCAACACATGCTCTACACTGCAGCCAGAGAGCATAACATCATCTGAAGCCTCTGTCAGAAAACATGTGAAGAGACCTGAGGATGACCTCTAGGGTTTTGGAGCTGAGAGTATCAAGAATCCAATGCCTTCTACATACTGACTGAAAAAGAGGTGCTAGCAGTATATGATGGTGTTACGAATGGAGACAGGAGCTTAGATAAGTCTCTGCCTTTTGCTTAGGCCTTTTGGCAGTGGGCAGCAGTTCTTATTGGGGTGGCCAGCACCCCAAGATCCAGTCTTGTTTGCAAGTTCTTTAATAATGGCCGATTAGGTCTAATACAACATAAATTATCATTTTTTAGACACAAAAATAACAGACATAAGACTTGGGACAAAACTACATACTACACATAAATAAACTACTAGTAGAGAAAATGCAGTGCATGAAAAGGTACCTACTATTACAGCTAGCAAGAAATAATATAACTTAGGAACCAATTTATCTTACCATCCGATTAGTTGGTGGAAGCACACATTAGAATCCTTTACCCCAATTCCCAGGAAAGTAAACAACAAAGCCTGGGTCCAAACTCCAGGGTGAAGACTTGCACATTTCCAGAGTGCATGTAGGAGACTTCTGCCTCTGTGATAATTTGTGTGTCTTTTATAGTGTAAAAGTATGTCTTTCGGTCACGTTATCTGTTTTTTTCATCTCTTTCCACATCTGCTCTCCATACCAAGATGTGGATTCTTGGTTGGAGGCCCCAGACTCTCGGGCGCCAAGAGATAATCCCTTGCTGGGCCTTTGACCTGTCCTGGATTATTTATGCACCAGTCATGTGGTAGAGGGAGAGGGGGAGGACGTCGTGCCACACATGGGGATCAAGTAATTTCAAAAGTTTTGGATACAGAAGCACTGTTCATCTTCAGACCTCTAATTGTAATGCACTGGATGTTCAAAGAGAAGGTCCCCTTTAAACGTCATGCAGATGATGCTATACAGAGTAAGTAGGTAGTGTTGATCACACAATGAGCTCAAATGGGGGATCCCAACTGCCCAGGAAACCTGGAAGAGATCATGGACTGGCCAGAAGTTAGAGATTTTGGAGCATCATCTGAGGAGGTGACTCATGCCCAGGAGACACCACCATAAAATGGTGGTGGTAAAAGGCTTGATGTTCTGTTTACCAGCAGATCCTGTCATGTAGTAAAACATGGGAAGTGAAAAGCTGCTGAGTGCAATCCCATACCACAAGTTGTTGAAGCTATTGAAGGAGAAGGCAAGTTAAATCATTTTGCAGAAGTGAAAACCATCCAGCTGGCTGAACAAGAAAAATGATCAGTAATCATTATACTGACTCATGGATGGTGACAAATGCCCTATGGGGGTGGCTACAGCAATGGAAACAGACCAACTGGCAGTGCAGAGATAAACCCTTCTGGGCTGCTGCAATGTGGCAATACACCTCTGCCCAGGCAAAGAACCTTGCTGCAATGGTATGTTATGCAGATGCTCGCATGCCTAAGAGCCATGCCAATGAAGAACATCAAAGCAAATGAGCAGGTAGACAAAACTGCCACAACAGAAGTGGATAAGGTGGGCCTGGACTGGGAATATAAGGGTGATCTAGTTGTAGCTTGGTGGGCCCATGAAACATCATGACTTTTAGGGAGAGATACAACATACAGATGGGTTCATGATTAAGGGATGAACCTGCCCATGAAGATGACCATAGGACACCCATGAATGTGAAATGTGCCACAAGTGAGCCATGTAAGTAAAGTCTCTGTGAGAGACTGAAATGTTATGTTTAATGGCTTAAACATTGTTATGAAGGACTTCTTGCTCATTATGGCAAAACTGCATAAAGAAGCCGCTACCACCGAAGCCCACCTCTCCCTGAAGATGATTCCTGACTGGAACTTTGGACTAAGTTAAGCTGCCTAAGGGAACTTGAGATAAGATAAAGGTGACACTATTGTCCAATTATCTTAGGTCTGTGCAGATATAAACAAGGCTGAGGAAGAAGAATGTATCCACAAGAAAGCCAAACCCAGCAGCTGTCCTGAAATCAGTTCTGGCTGGGATTGGGGGGGCAGGGAAGGGTGCATAGCCCACAGATTCATCTGTTGAGACCAGGTTTGCACACACTTACCATCCCCCCCCCCCAACCAGGGGGGGAGGAGGAGAGGTTTTGGGTGTGTGGTGTAACCTCTGCTCAGAGGGAGTTGACACCCATCTTCCCTTACACAAACTGGCTCAGTTGTAAACCCCACCACCACCACGGGAAGGCCACCTACACAGGGGACATTTATGTGAGAGGCAACTGAGGAGATGTCATAAACCATCAAGGACCCCTGAAGTGCCCCCCAGACTCATTCCTGAGGCCTTGCACCAGAGGACTGCACATGATGCAACAGATCCAGTCTGTTGCAAAAGGCAGTGTCAAACACCCCACCCCCCCTTCCCCAGAGGAGGTACCTGGGCATTCCCACCTGGTGTGAATGTATATTAATCCATTGAACTCTATGTTTTGCAGGACCCTCACCACCAAGAAGACCAGAAGAAGAGGATCAATATAATGCCATTGGGATCCACAGAGTGGAGATATTTTCTACTTAATCTGTCTCTCTGTCACTTTCTCTCCCACCACCTCTTTTCCTATTTCTTTCTCTCTCTCTCTTTCCCTTGCATTTACTGTTAAATAAAGTCCATACTATTGACTTTGGCATATAGTCTCATTTGCACCTTAATTCGAGCAGAGCCATCTCTTTAAAATTTTAATAAACAGATTGTAACAATCTCCCTGGAACAGGGGGCAGTTGCTGGGATATTGATATGGCAAGGCTTGGTAGATTGACTATACTGGACCACTGCCATGAACACATCAAGGTAAACATGACGTGCTTACCATGGTGAAAGCAACTACTGATGGCTGGAAACATGCCCTGTAAACCATGCCACCATCCGAAACACCATCCTGGGCCATGAAAAACAAGTCCTGTTGCAACATGGTATCCTGGAAAGAACCAAGTCAGACAATGAGACTAATTTCCAAAATAGCCTCATAGACTCCTAGGCCAAGAAACACAGCATTGATTAGATGCATCACATCCCCTATTACACACCAGCTTCTGTAATGAATCAACAATATAATGGCCTGTTAAAGTGTACACTGAGAGTGTTGGGCATCTGGTAATGGAAGCAGTGGAATGTAGAAGCTACATGTCACATCAAAAAATCTGCTGAGCACTCTGGTCCTACCTAAGGAAAGCCCCTACCGGAAGGGACTTCTGGCCTGTCATCACAAGGGTCAGATAGTGAATATTCTGACTACCAATAGAGGAGCCCTGCCTACAGCTATCATAGGGCCAGACTAGCTTTAGCAGTCCATTTACAACATCCTGGATCTGGGCATCCGGCAGGCAGCAAAACTTTCTAATCGATAGATCTGGTTGGCAAGTGTGTGCCTGTCCCCAACAGCTGGGGTCACTCATTCATCAAGATACATTGTCCTGGGTAACCCAAAATGTTATTGTATTCCATATCTATCTGTGCCCAAAATTGTTACTGTCTCTTTGAGAGGTTGGGGTCTAGCCAGCGTTCTTCAGTGCTCGTGAGTCTGTTTTCTTCCTCCCCCCTTCATTGGAACAGGGACTGGAGACAGCAGCACTGATATCAGCGGCTTGGAGGCTGTAGTGATTTAGGGGGCTAGAAGTTGCATAATAATTTTCTGGAACTGATTTAGGAGGCCAGAGGTTGGATAATGATTTACTAGAAGCTGCTTGCTGAAAATAATATATCGTTTGCTTAATGATTTTTGTGCTTGCTAAGCAGAAAGGGAGGATACAGAAAAGAATGCCAAATAATTGATAAAAATTAGTCACTGTGATTGAACATCCTGCTTTCGGACCCCAGAACTGGCTCAAGTCAGCTCTAAGGTTTGGACTTGGACCAAGAACCCAGGGAGCATGCGCAAGGAAACAGGGTGAAGAGTTCATCCCAAGAAATATTCTGGTTACTTTATCATACGCCCCTCGAAGACAACTGACTCAATTAATCAAGTGACACTGAGCCTGCGAGAGCATATTTAAATGAACTTTGAGCTCATTATAATACAAAGCGGGGATAGGTAATAAATATGTATAGGGGCATTGTGTAACTTCATGCATATGTAACCTGTAACCTAATATAAACCAAGTGAAGTGCTGCTGGCAGCCTGCATGCTTTTGGAGGGGCTACCTTCCATGTGTGATAAATACATGTCATAATGTTGGCTTTTTGCAAATATTACAATGGATACTATTGTGATAAGTAAAACTTGGTTCGCAAAACCGCAAGAAAGAGGAAGGGGCCCCAACCCTGCACACCCTATCAAGACATCCTGTTTGTTCACAAAACCGCAAAAAAAAAGAGGAAGGGGCCCCTACCCTGCACATCCTGTATCCTGTATTTGCTGGGAGTGGGCTGCTTGTAGAATTCCGTTTGGGGGGCACTGCGGATGTGCAAGGAAGAAGAGGAGCCTGCCTCCCACGACCACTGAAGGGCAGAAGAAGACCCCCTAGCAACACCACAACGCAGGCGCTGTACCAACTCCGGAAGCTATACGTGGCCAGAGAATAGAGACTGCATAAAAAGGGGGGACTCTGACTGTCTCGGGGCGGTGTCGTGGGCAGAGCACAGACTCCCCGGCCGCCCAGCACTGCTTTGCTCACTACTCGCTTGCTTTAAATAAATCAAATTATACTTAATTGGACATTGTCTCTGATTGATTATTGAGACCTAATTTATAACACATGCACCTCCAGTGCTGGAATAATCATACCTACTTCATAACTATTTGAGTTGTGGAGTTTATCTGTGCCTCAGTACTGCCAACACTGGTTGGATGCAGTCAGCTGAGGGAGAGGCAGAGAGGTTGGCACTGCAGGTTCGCTGAGGTCTTCAGTTCCCGAGTTCCAGCCACTGGAGTGTGTTGACTGCCTTTCTCAAAGGTGCTTCCGCCACTTGGAGACATCAGAGGGGCATTTGGCTGGTTTTGGAATCTAGTTTTTGTTTTTGTTTTGTCTTTGTTCCCTGTTGGTTGTTGTTTAGGGAAATAGGGAGGGGGTTTTTCTGTGGTGGTTTTTTTTTTTTTTTTTTTGGGTTTTTTTTTGTAATCGTGGAGATTCGGTTTTCTGTGTTGTTTTTTAAATCTCTGTTTTCTCTCTCCACACATAGCCAGGAGAGCAGGGAGGGCTGCCGCCATCTTTGTCTCAGCACACACATTTTTCTGTGGAGGGTGCCATTTTGGGGGAGGGGTTTTCTCTGCCATTTTACGATTCTCTTTGTTACTGGGGAGTCTGCAAGATTTCAGCAACTTTGTAACTAGTGATTATTACTGTTACTTTTCTTGCCAGTTGCTATTTCTTTTTTTTTTAGTAAACTGTTATTTTTTCCACTTATATCTACTTGTATTCAACTCTCCTTATTAGTGGAAAGGGATTGGTTAAAACTAAAGGGGAAGTAATTCATTTTGGACTGGCTGCCCCTCAACTTGTCTTAAACCAAGACATACATTCATAAGTTAAGTTCTGCATTTGCACTCTCTTTAGATTAAAGTTTGAAGTATATTGACAACATTAGGGAAGTTGTCAGTTTAAAAAGCCACTTTATCTTATTTTAACCGTCTATTGACAAGAGATTTTTAATGGGTTTAAATATAGGATTTATAGACAGAATGAGGACAGAACCAACTTAAAAACAAACATTAAACAGAGAAATGTTTTTTTTAATGGAATGGAATGAAACAGAACAGAATGAAAAAGAATAGAATAGAATAGAATAGAGAATAGAATAGAATAGAATAGAATAGCTCCCGTTGGAAGAAACCTATAACGATCATCTAGTCCAACTTCCTGACCACTTCGGAACTGACCAAAAGTTAAAACATGTTATTAAGGGCATTGTCCAAATTCCTCTTAAACAGTGACAGGCTTGGGGCATTGACCACCTCTCTAGGAAGCCTGTTTCAGTGTTGGACCACCCTCTTGGTAAAGAAATGTTTCCTAATGTCAAATCCGAACTTCCCCAACACAGCTTTGAGCCCGTCCCTCACATTGTGTGACTGGATACCAGAGAGAAGAGATCAACACCTCCCTCTCCACTTCCCCTCCTCAGGAAGCTGTAGAGAGCAATGAGGTCATCCCTCAGCCTCCTTTTTCTCCAAAGTAGACAATTCCAGTGTTTTTGGCTGCTCCTCATAGGACATTTCTTCCAGCCCTTTCACCAGCTTTGTTGCCCTCCTCTGGACACAGTCAAGGACCTTCACATCCTTCCCAAATTGTGGGGCCCAGAACTGCACACAATACTCAAGGTGTGGCTGCATCAATGCTAAATACAGTGGGATAATCACCTCTTTTGACAAACTGATTATACTGTGTTTAATGCACCCCAGGATGCAGTTTGTCTTGTCCTCTTGGCTGCCAGGGCTCACTGCTGACTCATACTGAGCCTCCTGTCAACCAGCATCCCCAGATCCCTTTTTGCAGGGCTGCTCTTCAGCCACTTTCTCTATATATATTTGTGCCTTGTGTTACTTCATCCCAGGTGCAGAATCTGGCATTTGTTCTCATCAAATTTCATGCAACTGGTGATTGCCCAATGTGCCAATCTATCTAGATCCTTCTGCAAGGACTCTTGTCTCTCAAGAGAGTCAACAGCACCTCATAGCTTAGTATCAACTTACTAACAGTGCAGTGAGGACTTAAAGAAGCACAAAGAACTGTCTCAAACACTGTTAAAGAAGGAAGTTCCCACAAGATAAGCCATCACAACAGGAACTTAAGCACAGATGGCAAACAGGATGGCACTAATACAACACCTAAATGGAGGTGAAAGTCTGGAATTAGCACACCAGACAAAATTCCACTGTGCAGACTGTGAGAAAAGCACAGACAACAACAACAGGAAGATACGAGGCCTGGTGAGTCAGATCTGGGTATCCTATTCAGACAAAAATTCCCACCATAGCAAACTGTGAGAAAGGAAGCAGCTGATTATGCACATGCCATCCTAAGTTGTCGGAACGGCACATACACCTCTGTTGCCTATAATCAAAAGAGAAAAAAAACACTTGCAACAGTGTTGGAATACTAAAGTAAAAAGCAGAGCTTTATTTGGAAGCTTCCAGGTGTCCTGGTGGTGATTGGCACACCTGGCACTGGATTTCCACAATTTTATGTGGTCAATTTAATTAGGATATCTAACAGGTATATCCAATAAGAGATTCAGTTGCCCCAGTAACCCACTCCTGGGTCAGCCTCCTTGGAGTTGGTCCAAGGGCTTCCTTGCCACACTTTTTGTTATGACTTCTCAGATTCTGGTTGGAAAACAAAATTTTCTTCTTGTAGGTCCTCTTCCTGACAATAAGACTAAGCAATATTTCAGGGATATGTTTGGAAGGTCAGCTTATTGTTCTAAATTCTAAGAGAAAGGGTAGGAAACATACTAGAGTTAATTAAGGAGATATATAACTATATAATAGTAGTTTTCAGAGCTATGAATATGTGAAAAATATATAAAAAAGTAAAAATCTTTTGGCATCACCTGGTGGATACCCAAAACATAGACTGTATAAAAGTGGTAGCTCCAGAAGAACACTTCGGGATCCCCATCACAAAGCATGCCAGGGTGAAGAAGGACTAGGGGGATGCTACAGGATTCCACATGGTGGTGATATCTTTGCTTAATCTCTCACACTCTCTTTCTCCCCATATCTCCTATTTCTATCTCTCTCTACGTCCTATTTACTGTTAAATAAAATCTGTACTGTGATAAATACATAATATAGTATTGCCTTTTTGAAAATATCAACATGGATGCTATGTGTATAATGTTATTTCTTATAGAAATAGCTTTGATATAAAGATATAATAATAACTAAATGCCTTTATTTTTCTTTGCAACTAACTTAGATATAGTGGTGAAATAGCTAATATAGTTGTTTTAGAATACTGGTGCCTGATGTTTTTTTGTCCTTTATTTTATACCCTTTTTATACATTTTTCTACCCTTTCCCTTTCCTTGTACCCTTCTCAAACACTCCTTGTACCTTAGCCCTACATGTTTATAATTCTTGTAGTCTGATATTAAGCTTAGTTTGGGGGTTCTCCGGGGGAGAAGATGAAACATCCCCACTATCTCAAAACTAGAGGCTCAAGCCTTGGACGGAGCTTCCTTTCTGGAACATGCTTTTGTAAACTTGGCTGTAGTCTCACTCGGCGGGGGGGGTTTAATTAGAATAGGGGGACAATTACTTCATTTGTTAAGTTTCTTATTGGGGAATTTTAGGTAGATATGCTAATTTGTGAGGTCCATAAAATTGTATACGCGTTGTACACGTGTGTGCTCCTTGGCGTGTTTCCACGTTTGACGAGTGTGCACCAAAGGATCCTGTTAAAACCAAGGCAATACCCTTTTCCCTTTACTGCTGTGTCTGCCTCATATTTTTACCAGCTTTAAGGCATCAGTTCTTGGCGAGCCAGGCAGGAGTAGGGGAACCCCAAAATCGAGTCCTGGATCAAGAAACACCCCACTGCACCCCCTCCCCCCACTCGCCGGCACTTCGGGAGAGAAGCAGCGATGCAGCGATCCAGGATTGCGAAAAGCAGGGAGTTTCCAAAAGACCTAACGCAGAAATACAGCAGGAGAGGTGAGATCAAAGGGGAATAGTTTTATGGTTTTATTGCTAGCTAGCACTTAGGGGAGATCTCCAGGGGTAGGGCGGGAGTGTGGCCAAGGAGGGCCATAAAAGAGAGGGGGGTTACAACCTGCTCCACTCCATCAGGGGGCTGTGAGGAGAGGGTAACACCTCTCGTTATCACTCACAGGGGTCAATTGGCGGCTCAGGGGGAGCCCGTGGCCCAGAGGTTAGGGGCGTGGGTTCATCCACGAGGGTTGGTGGTTCAAACCCCCAAGGGTTTTCAGCCGCATGCGCATGCTCTTTTAAACTTTTGCTCTCCTTTGCTAGGGCATGGGAACCGCTGGTTCATTTCTCACGCCAGACTCGGCTAAGACCTTCCTTTACGGCTGTCTCTTTTTCGTTTATAAACGAAATATGGGTGGTGCATCTTTTACTAACCCAAAAATCCCGCAGGATTCCCCACTGGGTCTGATCTTAAAAAACTGGCATGTTGTAATAGGAAAAAGAACCCCTCTGAACACGGAGGAACTCACTAGGCTCTAGTCGTGGGTGTGGCCTGTTTTGAAACTGAGTGGGAGAGGGAAATGGCCCTATCTAGGTAGTTTAGACAGCCAATTAATCATAGAATTACTAGTAGAATTTCAGTCCCAGGGCAGGTTTGATGAGTTAAGATATGCAAAATTGGTTTTTATATTCCTGAATCGGGAGGAGGTGTACAAACAAGTGAAAAAAAGACTGCCTGCATTGCGAGAAAGAATATCTCACCCTTTGCAGCTACAGGGGCCAGACGGACCGGTGGAGGTGGGAGGAGCCTGGCCCCCTCCTCCGCTGCTGCCGGCAGTGCCCCCGCTTCCCCTCCACCCCAGGCCGATGCGGTGCTGGGGATGGGGGATGGGGGATGGGTGGCCACCTTCCCTCCGCTGCCACCCTCCCCGGGCGCCCTGAGGACAGAGGCAGGGGAGGAACAGGGGCAGGATGGTCACCACCCACCAGCCACCCTGAAAGCGAAGGCAGGGGAGGAGCTGGGGCGAGCCGGTCACCACCCACCGGCCACCCTGAGGGTAGAGGCAGGGGAAGAGTGGAGGCAAGTCCAGGCAGGGAGGGAAGTGCATCTGCCGCCGTGCCTGGCCCCTCCCAGGCTGGGGAAGGGGGGGAAGCCGAGGGCAGCACCCGCTCCGCCGCACTGTCAGTGACAGGGCTGAGGGAAAAATAGCCCAAATTAAAAGCAAGCCAGATTAATTCAGTGCAGATAGCTCCGAGGAGGAGGAGACCAGGGCCGGGGCTACAGCCACAGCAGCCAGCTGGCTTACCAGGAAGAAGAGGGGAAAGGTAAGCCGGGAGGCCAGAGGGGCTGCTAGTCCGGTAGCTAAACGCACCAGATCTAAGAGGGATAAACCAAGAAAGAAAGAAGCTGTCCTAGAAGCACCTTTGAGGCAGGTTGTCGGGAATCACAGAGTGATTTATATGAAAGCACCGTTCTCCCTTGGAGAACTACAGCAGTGGTCTGTGTTAAATATGTTAAAGGGGAAACTGAGTCAAGGCATTGTAAATGTGACTGGTGCAACAGAGGTAAGTGAAACAAGGCCTTTCTTCCAAGCTTTAAAATTTAAACTGGGAAAACACTGGGTGACTCACCAATTTCTATATATGCCAAATTCCTCAAAGCCATTATTTGGCAGAGAATTATTGGAGAAATTGGAAACGAAAATTAAATTTTCCAAAGAGGAGAAAGTGAAAGTTATAATTCCTGAATCTAAATTTGTCAAAGCAGCTACTATTCTGATACAGGAGTGTTGTAGAGAAATTCCTAAATAAATTGATGATGCTGTCATCCCAATAACATGGACCAGTGATTTTCCAGGGAGATCCAAAAGAGCTGAACCCGTGAGTATTGCACTCAAAGAAGGGACAACACCAGTAAGGCAGGAGCAGTACCTTCTGAAATTAGAAAGTCGTAGGGAACTAGCACCTGTAATTGAAAACTTTCTTAAATTTCGGTTGTTAGTGGAATGTGAGTCTAAATAAAACACACCCATCCTGCCAGTAAAGAAGGCTGATGGTAAGAGTTACAGATTAGTGCAGGACTTAGGAGAATTTAACAAAATCACAGAAGACATATGTTCAGTTGTACCAAACCCCTACACTTTTTTGACCACACTGACAAATGACCTAGGGTGGTTCACAGTTTTAGATCTCAAGGATGCCTTTTCCTGGATTTCTATAAGTGAAAGTAGTCAAGAACTCTTTACATCTGAGTGGGAAAATCCTGAGACAGGAAGAAAGACTCAACTCACCTGGACAGTGTTACCCCAAGAGTTAAAGAATAGCCCAGCTATATTTGGATACCAGCTGTCAAAAAACTAGAGGACTGTGGAAAGCAAGAAAAACCTTTGTATGAAGCCCTTAAGGCAGCTGAGAAAGGAACCATCAACTGGACAGAGAAAGCAAGGGCTGCATTTAAACAGCTAAAACATCCCTTAATGTCCACTCCAGCTCTGGGGCTGCCAGACCTAACTAAGCCCTTTGGACTTTTTACATACGAGCAGCGAAATGTTGCTCTAGGGGTACTGGCACAGCACCTTGAGAATCAGCAAAGAGCTGTGGCCTGTTTCTCAAAACAGCTAGACAGTGTTAGTCAAGGGTGGCTTGCTTGTCTGAAAGCTGTAGCAGCAACTGTCATCCCAATACAAGAAGCTTGTGAATTCACCCTTGGGCAGCACATTGTCGTATATGTACCCCATGCTGTGATTTCTGTGCTGGAGCAAAAGGGGGGACACTGGTTATACCCTAGCAGAATGCTCAAATACCAATCTGTGTTGTTGGAACAGGATCATTATACCCTAAAACAACATCTGTTGTAAATCCTGCAATGTTTTTGTCATCCACATCACTTAATGACCTGCCTGAGCATGACTGTTTGCAGACAACAGAAGAGACCTATTCCAGCAGACCAGACCTGAAGGAGGTGCCTCTGAAGAAGCCAGATTGGGAACTGATCGCACTGACCAGAGCTCTAGAACTGACCGAGGGAAAGAAGGTAAACATATGGACTGATTCCAACTATGCCTTCAGTGTTGTTCATGCCCACAGAGCTATCTGGGAAGAACGTGGCCTGCTGACTGCTCAAGGTAATGGCATTAAGCATGCAAAACAAATCCTTGCACTCCTGCAGAGCACCTGGAAGCCTACAGAAGTAGCTGTCCTTCATTGCAGAAGTCATCAAAAGGGGAAGACAACCCCTGAAGTGGAAAATTGCTTTGCTGACGAAATAGCAAGAGGGATAGCCGAAAAAGACATACTTGCGGTAGTGCCACAGAAAGAAGTAGATCTGACAGGGTTTACTCCAAAATATTACCAGACTGACCACAAATTAATTAAATTTCTTAAGGCTGAAATTAAGGAGGGTAGGTGGGCTGTTACCCCAATAGGCCAAGTTGTAGTCCCACCCCTGCTCCTTCAAGAAATAGCACAGAGGGAATATGAGAGTACCTACTGGGGAACAAAAAACCTTTTAAAACATCTGAAGAAAGTAGTAATAGGGAAAGAGATGACTGATATAGTACAGTCTATAACAAGCAAGTGTGAAACCTGTTGCAGAAACAACCCTGACACAAGCAAGAGAGTAGTGTTAAGAGTGACCAAGCCAGGGCATCTCCCAGGAGATTACTGGCAGATATATTTTGCTGAAATGCCACATAAAGAGAAATACAAATATGTGCTAGTAGTAGTTGATATGTTCAGTGGGTGGCCTGAAGCTTATCCCTGTTGCACCAATGCAGCAAAGGAAGTAGTAAGAGCCTTGTTCAACCATATAATTCCAAGGTTTGGGGTTCCTTTGGGAATGTCATCAGATAGGGGACCACATTTTGTTGCAACGTTGATCAGAGAAGTTACCAGGATTCTGGGACTTACTTGGGACTTGCATACACCATACAGGCCCCAAGCAAGTGGTAAAGTTTAATGTATGAATGGAACCCTCAATGCTCAGATTAGTAAAATCTGCCAAGAAACATGTATGACATGGGTTCAGGCTTTGCCTATAGCCTTACTGAGTGTCCGCATACAAGTAAGGTGGAGGGACAATAGAAGTCCCTGTGAAATCCTGTATGGCAAACCATATCAGGTTCCATGTATACCGGGGAAAATTCACATGAGGGTAAAATTAATTTACGGAAATACTTAACAGCTTTAAGCTCCACTTTGCAGAAGCTCTAGAGATTCGTCGTGCTGTCCAAAGCTATAGAATTGGACACCCCTGCTCACCCATGTCAGCCTGGAGACTGGGTCTACATCAAATGGTGGGACAGCGACCCCTTGCAAGCTAAGTGGAAGGGACCATTCCATGTTTTGCTGACCACCCTCACTTCTGAGAAAGGTTGCTGGGAAAAGACCATGGATCCACTACTCCAGAGTGAAGAAAGCTTCTGCCCCTGAGACCATCGAAAAAAACCAGACAGTGATGCAAATCAAGATGATGTGGTTTAAATCATTCTTTACATGTCTGTTGTTTGCCCAATTGGTAACCAGGACTCAAGGCTCAGGCAAAAGTTGCACAACACTGATCCAAAATGTATCCAGAGCTCTTAATATAAGCAATTGCTGCATCTGTACCAAATTACCACCACTAGATGGATGTGGTAACTGGCCATTAAAACTTAAGGAAGGTTTGGAAGAAATTCGGAGGAGGACTCGAATTCTACATGAAGTCAGTTCCAGAAATTACACCTTGAAATTCGACTATATCTTCCACACCCTCACTTCATGGTTGCCAGACTGGGCTTGGGTGAAGGAAACATTTATAATAATTGTAATTGTAGTTATTATTTTTGCTATAGCTAGTTATGTAAACCAGTACTGTAGTCAGTGTAGTGTAGAGACTAGACAAGATAAAGTCTTGTTAGTCCCTAAAAAGGGGGGAAATGATGCTTGATGGTTTTTGTCCTTTCTTTTTATACCCTTTTTATACATTTTTCTACCCTTTCCCTTTCCTTGTACCCTTCTCAAACACTCCTTGTACCTTAGCCCTACATGTTTATAATTCTTGTAGTCTGATATTTAGCTTAGTTTGGGGGTTCTCCGGAGGGGAAGATGAAACATCCCCACTATCTCAAAACTAGAGGCTCAAGCCTTGGACGGAGCTTCCTTTCTGGAACATGCTTTTGTAAACTTGGCTGTAGTCTCACTTGGCGGGGGGGGATTTAATTAGAATAGGGGGACAATTACTTCATTTGTTAAGTTTCTTATTGGGGGATTTTAGGTAGATATGCTAATTTGTGAGGTCCATAAAATTGTATACGCGTTGTACACGTGTGTGCTTCTTGGCGTGTTTCCACGTTTGATGAGTGTGCACCAAAGGATCCTATTAAAACCAAGGCAATACCCTTTTCCCTTTACTGCTGTGTCTGCCTCATATTTTTACCAGCTTTAAGGCATCAATACTTATAGTTAACTTACAATAATTAAACGACCTGCTTAGTTGGATAATATCCGAAAAGTGGGCGTGACAAGGATCCCTGCCACTGATATTTCTCTCAGCATCTCTTACCTGCTGGAACCATGGAATGGAGGGGAGATACATGATTCTCCAAGACAATTGCGCATGCTCTAAAAAGGCAGGCCAGAGGAAGGGCCATGCTAAAAGGTTCCTGGAACATGCAAACTAGTTTGAAGAAATGTTTGAATATGCATAATTGTCTATGAATATGCATTTGGATAATGCAATAGTTGACCTATGTATAGGATGTGCTCTATAATCACAATGTGCTTTTGGCCAAGGGCCAAGCCCCCAATGCTGTTACTTTTGCTTTATTGTCTTTGTTCCCCGTTGTCTTTTATTAAACTTTTTAAATTCTAACAGGAGAGTAAAATTTCGTTTTTCACATGTACTATTGACTTTGACATATGGTCTTGTTTGCATGTTAATTTGGGCAGAGACATCTCTTAATAATCAGATCTTAACATTATTTTGGTGTCAGAATTGGGATCCTGTTCTCTGACCCAAAGTGCCTTTGACAATAATACATTTCCCTCTGAGGGATATTTTGTGCAGTTCCTTCTGTAGGAACTTTTAGAAATTTTGTCACAGCCTTACTCTGAGGAGGTTGTGTTAACTTTTGGAAGCATTTGCCACAGTATTCCCTCTGAGGGAATTTTGTGTGGGAGTTTGTGTAGTTCCTTCTGTAGGAGCTTTTGTAAACTTTATTATGAATTCCCTCTGAGGTAATTTTTGGAGAAAATGGCTATCCCAGGTGGCCAGTGTAAAGAAAATATTTTGTGGTCCTTTCTTGAAATATTTGATAGTTGTCCCGCTCCCTCAGGGTTGGAGTGGGCACAAGAAAATTGGGATAATGAGCACACTGCATAACTAATTTGCAGGCCAGAAGAAGGTTGTAACCAGGAAAAAGTAAACCTGTCATTTGTGCTGTACTTGGAGCAGCCTTGACTGCTGCTGATGCCTTTTCACTCATCCAAAAATTACGAGCCAGACACAGTTAGGTGATAAAAAGGGGTTACCTTTATAAGGTTCCTTATGGCGTGCAACACGCTGGATGAAAAAGCACCAAAGATGCACTGTAACATAAAGCGGGTACAATTTTATATGTTTAGCAAATTGGCATAACTGGCAAGAATCCCCAATTAGAGACATAGGTGATGAGATAATTCCCCCCTGGTTCTACCCTTTCCTGAATTTCCCCCTCCTCCCCCCCTTTTCTTTAGATAGGAACTAAACTTTGTTTTCGAAAAAGTGTCTCGAGGATCTGATTTCAACCTTGGCTCCCTAAGAATCTAACCTTGGACCCCTGGGGCTTGGAGCCGCTGGGGAATGTATTTTGTCTTTCTGTCTAATAGAGTAGGTAAAATGCTAGCTACGAATAAAATAATAGGCTACAGAGCTACAAATATATATGTAGAGAATATAGAGAATATATAAAAGCAAAAAGGCAAAAAAATCAATTTCACATCATTGCTATAAGAGGAAAATCACAATGGAAGAGCAAAAATGCAGAGACCATACACTGCAAGATTTAGTAAAAGTGCTACGAGATCAACTAGAAGAGGAATGGCACTACTCTGAAAGGCTCAGAACAGCTCTCATTGAGCATTTGAAAATTATGGATTCTAGAGAAGTCTATAATCCACAAAACTTATGCACTGGATTTCTGGAGGGCAGACTTCAGCCTACTCAAGATGCTGATTCAGAGAGTACCTTGGGAAACAGCCCTTAAAAACAAAGGGGTTAAGGAAGGATGGGCGTACTTCAAGAAAGAAATCTTGAAGGTGCAGGAGCAGACTGTCCCTATGTGCCAAAAGATGAGC
Source organism: Lichenostomus cassidix (assembly GCF_008360975.1). Lineage (NCBI taxonomy): Eukaryota > Metazoa > Chordata > Aves > Passeriformes > Meliphagidae > Lichenostomus > Lichenostomus cassidix. Next base: position 13,450,722 of record NC_139510.1, read on the forward strand.
CAGCAGGGAAAATGACTGTCCTGGATGGGCAAGAAGCTTCTGAAGGAACTAAAGGAAAAAAAAGATGGTGTATCACCTTTGGAAAAAGGGGCAGGAAACTCAGGAGGTGTTTAAGGATGTCATTAGGTCATGTAGGAAGAAAATTAGAAAGGCAAAAGCTCAATTAGAACTTAATGTGGCCACTTCTGTAAAAGATAATAAAAAGGTTTTTATAAATACATTAATGGCAAAAGGAGAGGCAAGAAAAACCTCCATTCTTTATTGGATTTGGAGGGGAGCAATATAGTTACTAAAGATGAGGAAAAGGCTGAGGTACTTAACACCTTTGCCTCAGTTTTTAACAATAAGAAAGGTTGTCCTTAGGACAACTGGCCTCCTGAGCTAGGAGACAGGGAGCAGAATAGACCCCCTGTAATCCAGGAGGAAGCAGTTAGTTACCTGCTGGGCCACTTACATGCTCAGAAGTCTATGGGACCAGATAGGATTCATCCTAGAGTGATGAGGTAGCTGGCGGAAGAGCTCGCCAAGCTGCTCTCCATCATTTATCATCAGTCTTGGTTAACTGGGGAGGTCCCAGATGACTGGAAGCTGGCCAATGTGACACCCATCCATAAGAAGGGCTGAAAGGAGGATCCATGAAAATACAGGCCTGTCAGCCCAGCAAGGTTATAAAACAGATCATCTTGAGTGCGATCACACTGCACCCACAGGACGGCTGAGGGATCAGATCCAGCCAGCATGGATTTAGGAGGGGCAGGTCCTGCCTGACCAACCTGATCTCTTTTTATGATTAGGTGACCCACCTACTGGATGAGGGAAAGTCTATGGATGTTGTCTACCCGGACTTCAGCAAAGCCTTTGACACCATCTCCCATAGCATACTCATGGAAAAGCTGGCAGACCATGGCTTGGACAGGTGCACTCTTTGCTGGGTTAAGAACTGGCTGGACGGCCAGGCCCAGAGAGTCATGGTGAATGGTGTTGCATCCAGTTGGCAGCCAGTCCCTAGTGGTGTACCCCAGGAATCTGTATTGGGCCCAGTCCTGTTTAATATCTTTATTGATGAGCTGGATGAGGGGATTGAGTATACCACTAGCAAATTTGCAGATGACACCAAGTTGGGTGCAAGTGTCAATCTGCTGGAGGGTGAGAGGGCTCTGCAGAGGGATGTGGACAGGTTGGATTGATGGGCTGAATCCAATGATATGAGGTTTAACAAGACCAAGTGCCAGGTCCTGCAATTCAGTCACAACAATCCCCTGCAGCACTACAGGTTGGGGACAGAGTGGCTGGACAGCAGCCAGGCAGAAAGGGACCTGGGAGTACTGATTGACAGCAGACTGAACATGAGCCAGAAGTGTGCCCACAGGCCCAGTAGGCCAATGGCATGTTGGCCTGTATCAAGAATAGTGTGGCCAGCAAGACCAGGGAAGTGATTCTTCCCCTGTACTCAGCACTGGAAAGGCTGCACCTTGAGTACTGTGTCCAGTTCTGGGCCCCCCAATTTAGGAAGGATATTGACATGCTTAAATGTAACCAGAGAAGGGCAACAAGGCTGGAGAAGGGTGTAGAATACAAGTCCTATAAGGAACGACTGAGGGAGCTGGGGTTGTTTAGACTGGAGCAAAGGAGGCTCAAGGGAGACATTGTTCTCTATAACTACCTGAAATGAGGTTGTAGCCAGGCGGGGGTCAGTATTTGTGGCAGCACAGACTCTTTCCCATGGGAATTTTCTCTTCTTCTTCCTGCGTTTTTATAAATAAAGATAAAGTTTTAATGTTATTGAAACAGTCTCTGGAAAGATAGGCAGTTCAAGCCTGGCCAATCGGCCTAGGGGGAGGTTTTGAATTGGCCCAATCTATATAAAAAGTCTATATAAGTTCTAAAATTAATTAATAAATTCAGATTTGTGCCACCTGGGACCCTGTCTGTTTTTTCACTCCGCTAGCGGTTCAACAGCGACAAGTATTGTGGCAGGAAGTTCCCCCCCTCTCTTTCCCTCACAGACAGCTTGAATATGGAAGGGCCCAGTGTGGGGTCGAAAAGGCCCATCATGGGGTCATCTCCTAGAACCTTCAAGTCTGAATTCTGACCAAGAATCAACATCTTGATATAAAAAAAGATGAGAGGAAGCATTATCGTGACTAAAAAGCCCTGCTTTTACACTATAAAAGACACACAAATTATCACAGAGGTAGAAGCTTTCTACATGTACTCTGGAGCGTGGAAAAGCCTCTTCCCAGAGCTGGACACAACTCTGCAGTAACTTCCTAAGGATTGATGTGGCTAGCACAGGTTTTTCCCATGAGAAGTTTTCTTGTGTTTTGTAAATAAAGATAAAGTTTGGATGTTATTGGAACAGTGTCCCAGAACTTGGGCAGTGCAGGCCTGGCCAATCAGGCCTGGGGGAAGGCTTCTGACTGACCAATCTGGGTGACTTTTGAGAACTCTATATATGTGATGAAATCAAAACAATAAAGGTCCTTCCTTCTTGCCACTGAGAACTGGTGCCTTCATTACTCTGCTAGCTGCTCAACAGCGACATCTGGTGACCACCGACGTGTACTGCGTTCAATTGCAGGTACGCGGCAGTCTTGCCCCCGGGCCCGACCCCCACCCCGCCTGCCCTGAGGCATGGCTGATTCTGATGCGGACATGGACCCCCCCATTCCTGCCGATGGGCTCTTGCGGGCCTTTTTGGAGGTCTCTGAGGATGACCCTGCGTCCGATCAGTCGCCGCGGGTCGCTCGGGCCTTGTTGGACTGGGTCGCGGGCCACGTGTCCCGGGCCGTTTGGGATGTGGCGCTGGACTGTGATTTTTGGTTTGTGGTCGGCCGCGCTTTGGTCATGGAGTGGATGCGGGGTGATCGATCTACGGTCCGCTTCCATGAGGTTTGGAGAGACATTTGGGACGCGTTGGAAGGGCAAGCGTTCTATGACTCGCAGCTATCGGCTTGCGCGGGCGTGGAGCCCCTGCTCTCGGCCGTGGGGCGGAGTGTGAAGGACGCGCCGACCCAGACGGATTCTGACGTCCCGTCCCTGGTGGCGGATGCGGCCGCGAGGCCTCAGTTTGTTTCTCCAGCTGACCTACCGAAGCGCACTTATGTCCACCCGACGGAGCAGCTGGCCGGGTTGCACAGGGATGGAGGATCGCGGGCCGGCTCTGACACGGCCGCCGCGCAGGTCCCCCCGCCTCTGCCGCCGCGATGTGCGCAGCCTCAGAACCCCCCCCCTCCCCTGCGGAATGGCGCCGGGCTGCCCCTCCCCCATGGGCAGCCGGGATGTGCGGCGGGGGCTGGTAGGGTGGGGGTGGGGAGTGCTGCGGAGGACCGGGAGTCCCGGCTGCTCGCTTTGGCTGCGGGCCAGCCGCTTGCGGCTGCGGAGGTTCCGGCTCCGGATTTGCCGGTGGTTTCGGCCGGCGCGGGGGTTTCCGCGCGGGCGGCGGCCGGCTCGGGAGAGTCCGGCGTTTTGCCGAGCCCGCCCGGCGCGCCGGCGGCGCAGCCCCGGGCTGCGGTGGCCGCGGGTCCGGCCGGTCCCGTGGCATCGGGGTCGTGTGAGCAGGCGCCGGCTCAGCCGCCGGCTGCGGCCGGGGCCCGGCAGTCGGGGTCACTCCCCGGGGCGGTCGTGGGGCCGGAGGGGGAGCCGCCGGCGAGCGGTGCTTCCGCCGCGGGGGCTTTGATTGGCGTTCCCGCAGGTGCGGGGCCGACCCGGCTTCCCTGCGGCTCGGCGGACGTGGCGTCCGTGCCGGGCGCGATGGTTTTTCCTCCGCCTTCGTTTTTCCATGATTTGCTGGCCGAAGTGGCTGAGATTCGGCAGCGGATGGAGGTCTGTTTGTGCAGGCCCCACGGTCCGTGTGGGGCTGCCCAGGGAGTCCGTCCCCCGGGTTTCCGAGTGGGGTCTGGACTTCCTGGCGGCCCGACGGCCGGCTTGGTGCCGGCGGCAAGGGGCTGCTTTGGCCCCGGGCGGGTGCCGGTTCCCCTGTCGGGTTCTGTGGCAAGTGAGGCCCTGGCGCAGCGTGCTGGCGCTGTGCCGGCGGGCGTGGCCGGAGCGCCCGGCGGCGCGCCGGTGGCGCCGCCGTCTTCCTGCCCCTCCCCCGTCCCGGTCACCGCGCAGTTTCTTGGCGGGGACGCTGCCTCCGGCCGCTCGCCGTCCTTTGTGATGGGGAGTGCTGATTGCAAGCCCTGCTCCGACGACTCGGACGATGATGAGGAGAGTTTTCTTCCTCCTGGGCGGAGGCTCGCGCGGGCGACGAGAAAGAAAGGGCATTGGGCTCTGTCGAACCCCTGGAGACGCCGTAACGGCATGGGGGTTTTTCGCCCGCGTGACCCCCTGCAGTTCTGGGAATCGGTGAAGCAGGGTGCACTGGAGGCAGGGGACTGGGAACTTCTAGAGAAGATTGGATTGCCCAAACAGAAGGAGGGGTGCGAATCTGTTGTGGCAGGTTCGGATGGTGATGGCTTCCCTCAGGGGGACGCTCAGGCTTTTCCAGTGTATGTGCCTGGCCCAGATGCTATGGACACAAGGAACAGCCATTCCACCATCGCCTGGCGCATGACAAATGACCTGGCGACCAAGGTCGCGACATTCGGGGTGTCTTCTCCGGCAGTGATGCAAGTTCTTAGAATGATAAATAGTGATTTGCTTGCTCCATTTGATATTATGTATCTGGCTCAGGTGCTGTTTCACCCCGTACAATACAGTGCCTTTGAGGACACTGGAAAGCGCTGGTCGAGGATCAGCTGCGGAAAAATGTGTCTTTGCCTGCCGAGGACCCTAGGCGCATGGTTGGGGTTGATGTCCTCATGGGTAAGGGACCTTTCTCCAACCCCAACGTTCAAGCCGCCTGGGATCCTCGGATCCTGGAGCAAGCCCAACAGCTCGGTATGGGAGCCATTTTGAAAACAATTGAGATGGTTGCCCCACAAACACGGTATACACAGATACGGCAGGGGCAATCTGAACTTTACATGTCATTTCTTGAGAAGCTGGCAGCAGCCTTGGAAAAGCAGGTTGATGATCCATCCACGAGACAGATCTTGATGAAACACTTAGCAAGGGACAATGCCAATGACGAATGTAGAAGGATCATCAATGCCCTACCGGGGGATCCTTCTGTGCAGGACATGATGCGAGCTTGTGCCAGGGTGCAGTCCGAAAATCAGGGAAAAGTTGCCTTGGCTGCATTTTTGTCCTCAGATCAGGGACCCGCTGATCAGGATAAAAAACAGCCCAAATCTGGGAACAAACGGAAACGGGTCAAATCTAAACAGAAAGATAATTCCGGGAAGAAGGGAAATTCAGGGACCGAGACTCCTCAGTGCAAGAGGTGTGGTAGGCCTGGTCACACTTCAGACTACTGCAGGTCACAGTACCATGTAGATGGTCGCCCCCTGTCGGGAAACGTGATGAGGGGTGCAAAAAGGGGGATTTGCCCCCCATCACAACAGTTCCCCCAGAACAAGGTGATGGCCCAGGCTTACCCGGTCAATGTGGAGGAGGCACCAAAGGCTCAGCCCGAGTCAACGCCTACACCGCAGCAACAGTCGTCTTAGAATCTGACGATGCCCACAGGGTTCCCTTGGAGGTGGATGGTTCCCTGGATCAGGGAACCAGTGCACTGCTTATGGCAGGGCCTGAGGCCACTAGCCAAGGAATCCTGGTTCTTCCAGAGTTCATAGATTCTGGTTTCAAGGGCAAAATTCATGCTACGGTTTCCACTCCTGGTCCTCCTGTCACCATTCCTGCGCACACTTGTCTTGCTCACTTGTTGCCTTGTGAGTCTCCTGTTTCCAGGGTAGACCAGCAAGTTGGCGGAGGTGACGGCACTGGACTGCCAGGACTTCCGCAGGTCTACTGGGCTGCATCTATCTCCAATGAGTCGCCACAGATGACATGTACCCTCATCATGCCGAAAGCACGTTCACATCGAGTTCGAGTCCGAGGTTTGATCGATACAGGTGCTGATGCAACGATCCTTTCCGCCGCTGCGTGGCCTCCTACGTGGCCTTTGTGCCCCGTGGGACTGAATATCGCGGGGTTGGGGGGAACAACGCAGAGTCGATTGAGTAAGCGACCTGTGTTGGTGAAGGATCCAGAGGGACACACGGCCTCCATTCGGCCTTATGTCACTCCAGCTCCAGTGAACCTCTGGGGACGGGACGTGTTGGCAGCTTGGGGGGTGCGGATCACGACAAATTTTTGATAGGGGTCACTGTGTGCAAGGGCGCACCATATTCCACGCTGTCTTTACGATGGCTGACAAAAACACCAATATGGGAACCACAGTGGCCCTTGCCGAAAGATAAATTAGTCGCCCTTTGTCAGCTGGTTCAGGAGCAACTGAAACAGGGACACATAGAACCTTCTACCAGTCCCTGGAATACCCCAGTTTTTGTGATTAAGAAAAAATCGGGGAAATGGAGACTGTTGCAAGATCTCCGGAAAGTCAATGCAGTGATGGAAAGTATGGGGAGTTTACAGCCTGGCATGCCTTCACCCACGATGATTCCCACAGAGTGGGAAATCTTGATCGTTGATTTGAAGGATTGCTTTTTTACAATCCCTTTGCACCCCAATGACAGACCAAAGTTTGCCTTTACTGTGCCTGCAATTAACAATGCGGAGCCTGTAAAGCGGTTTCAATGGAAAGTGTTACCTCAGGGCATGAAAAATAGCCCAACTATCTGTCAATGGTATGTCGCGCAGGCCTTATCTGGAATTCGTGAGCAGTTTCCTGAGGCACTCTGCTACCATTATATGGATGATATCCTGGTGGCAGCAGCCACCCAGGATGAGTTGCGGAGGTTACAGCCTCGACTGCTCGATGCCTTGCATTCCTATGGGTTGCAAGTTGCTCCGGAAAAGGTTCAACAACAGCCTCCTTGGAAATATTTGGGAGTCAAAATTTTGGATCGAACCATACAGCATCAAGAGGTGCAGTTCTCAGACACTATTAAGACTCTGAATGATGCCCAAAAATTGCTAGGCATCATCAACTGGTTACGCCCATATTTGGGACTGACCAACGCACAACTTTCCCCACTTTTTAATATTTTAAAGGGGGGCTCTGACCTAAACTCACCTCGACAATTGACTCCCGAGGCGCGACGAGTGCTGAACGAAGTGCAGCAAGCTGTTTCCGCTCATCAGGTTTATCGAGTGGATCCCTCTACTGATATCACTGTTTTCATTACTGCTCCAGACCTCCAACCTACGGGTATCATTGGCCAGTGGAACAAACAATGGGATGATCCTTTGCACATCCTGGAATGGGTCTTTTTGCCCCATCAGCCAAAAAAGACAGCACCCACATTGTTCGAATTGATAGCCTGCCTGATAATTAAATGCCGATATCGGTGTTTACAATTGATGGCGGCTGATCCTGCAACGATTGTTGTCCCAGTACCACGGGACAATTTCAAATGGAGTCTTGCTAATAGCGCTCCTTTGCAAAGTGCACTGCAAAATTTCTCAGGGCAGATTGCTTATCATCTGCCCAGTCACAAATTGCTGCAGTTGGCAAATTCGGTCAATCTCATGTTGCGGCCAAAGAACAGCCGGGTGCCGGTCCATGGACCCACCGTCTTTACGGACGGTTCTGGGAGAACAGGAAAGGCCATTGTTACCTGGAAGGAAGGATCTGAGTGGCAGGTGCTGAAAGGCCACGAGACAGGCTCTGCTCAACTGGTTGAATTGAAGGCAGTTGCCATGGCTTTTCAGCGGTTCTCTCAGGTGCCTTTGAATTTGGTCACCGACTCTGCTTATGTAGCAGACATAACCAAACGTTTGGATTGCTCACTTCTAAAAGAAGTCAATAACGCGACTCTGTTTTCGCTATTGCGAACCCTGTGGAAGGCGATTCAGGCTTGAGTGCATCCATATTATATTCTGCACATTCGAAGCCACACCAATTTACCAGGCTTTTTAACAGAAGGCAATGCCAGGGCTGACATGTTAGCCAACCCTGCATGGGTGGCACCTCAGCCTGACAAAATTGCACAAGCCAAGGCATCGCACAATTTCTTTCATCAGAGTGCACATACCCTGCAGAAGCAGTTTCAATTGACGCCAACTGAGGCTCGTGACATTGTCAGTGCTTGTGCTGACTGCCACGGACTCGCTGCACCTCTGCCATCGGGGGTGAACCCCAGAGGTCTAAAGGCCTTGCAGCTGTGGCAGACGGATGTGACACACATTCCAGAATTTGGCCGAGTCAAGTATGTGCATGTGTCTATTGACACTTTCTCCTCAGCTATGTGGGCGACTGCCCATACTGGAGAAAAAAGTCGCGATGCCATTGCCCATTGGAAATTAGCCTTCTCAGTCCTGGGGGTGCCAGCCACTGTGAAAACCGACCATGGTCCTGCCTACGCCTCGCAGAAGACGCGGCAGTTTTTGCACCTATGGGGTGTAGACCATACGTTCGGTATTCCGCATTCTCCTACTGGCCAAGCCATTGTGGAACGCGCTCATGGTACTCTGAAGCGTGTCTTGGAAAGGCAAAAAGGGGGAATGCATGGGGAAACACCACAGAGTCGATTGGAGAAAGCTTTGTACACAATCAATCATCGTACGGTGCCACCAAACTCGAATAATCCTGTGATTTTGAACCACTTTCTTTCATTGCAGTCATCAGGCGAGTTGCGTTTGCCCCGGGCGAAGGTATGGGTACGGAACCTACTTACTAACACCTGGGAAGGCCCTCATGAGCTTATTGCTTGGGGTCGAGGGTATGCTTGCGTCTCCACAGATACTGGGGTACGATGGCTGCCTGCAAAATGCGTCCGCCCTGACCTGCGGCTCCCGAGACAGAACCAGCAACCTCAAAATAACAACCAGAATGCCGAACACCAACCGAGTGATCCTTCTGATGATGACCAAGAAGCCGGTCCATCCACAAGCAGAGACTGAAACTCATTCATGGAGTCAGAAAGCAAGGACTTTGAAAGCATGTTTTGTTGAATTACAGATTTATATGTAGATTTAGTTTTATATATACTTTATCTAGGGTATTGCATGGGGCCTCTTTGACCATCTTAATCAGCATCAGGTTCGGGTTCTGTTCGGTGGCTGGCCACCTCCGAACAGACCCCTTGAGTTTCAACCAGGCTCTGTTTGGTAACTGGCCATTACCAAACAGATCCTTCATGCTGATCCACTGGGGCTCACAAGCAATGCCTTCTGTTCTTAAACAAAAAGGGGGAGCTGTGGCTAGCACAGGTTTTTCCCATGAGAAATTTTCTTGTGTTTTATAAATAAAGATAAAGTTTGGATGTTATTGGAACAGTGTCCCAGAACTTGGACAGTGCAGGCCTGGCCAATCAGGCTTGGGGGAAGGCTTCTGACTGACCAATCTGGGTGACTTTTGAGAACTCTATATATGTGATGAAATCAAAACAATAAAGGTCATTCCTTCTTGCCACTGAGAACCGATGCATTCATTACTCTGCTAGCTGCTCAACAGCGACAGATTGAGAGAGGATTCTGATGTATATTCCATCACCAAATTGGAGTTGGTAAGATACATTGGTTCCTAAAGTGTATTATTTCTTTGCTAGTTGTAATAATAGGTACCTTTTTCAGTGCTGCATATTATCTACTAGTAGTTTTCATTTTGTTCATTTCATTTTTGTGTAGTATATGATTTGTTTAGCTCCTTACTCTCTTATTTCTTGTGTCTAACAAAAAATAATCCTTTTTATATTAGACTTAAATCGGCCATTATTAAAGAACTTGCAAATGAAACTGGGTCTAGGGGTGCTGGCTGCCCAAATAAGCTAACTGCCAGTTGTCAAGGGCCTAGGCAAAGGGGAGAAACTTATCAAACTCCTGTCTCCATTCGTAACACTTTGGCACTGTGAGCAGGATAATGGTAAACAATTTGAAAATTGAGAGTAAAGAGCTGACAAATTATTTAAGGAGGCACAATATTCATATTGAAATTGATAATCTGGGGCCCACAGATAACTGGTTTCAGTGGGGAAAAATAAAAGAGAAAATAGATGAAAAACAGGGATCACTGAAAGACACGAAAGGGAATAATTTGTCACACACTTGTCCTATTTTTAAACTCTGCTTGGGGATGGAGAGAACAAATGATAAAAGAAAATGAGAAATTGATTAATGAAATACAGAGATTAAAACTTGCATAACTATCCCTGCAATGCCAATATAACAAGGTAAAACAGTGACTAAAAGAATATAAGTACAACCAAAAAACATTGGAAGAAAAATTGGAATTAACAATATTACCTGTTGCGGTGGTTGAAACCACCTCAGGAGCTACCGTGCAGCCGAGAGGTCCTAAGACAGTAAAGACACAGAGGTGGGACAGCTCTGAAGTTTGAAGTTACCCCCTGAGTATCAGATGGCTTCTCCCTAGATTTTGTTAATACTCCTATGTTGGTTGGCCTTGACCTGGTCCTTCACTCCACCCCTCCCTCCTCCCCATTGGTGATCGTTTTATCCCCCCACCTTCTCCCTGCCCCTGTGCCCTCAGACTATCGGCCCTGTATCTCTATATCAATGGTCACTCAGGGTCATTCATCCTCTTTCGCTGTTGGACACCTTCGGGAATAAATCTTCAGAACTCCACGTGACTGGGCCCTCTGGTTCTTCGTCCCTGGTGATATACGAGCTTATCCAAAGCTTCTGGGTGAGTGTGTGTTTGTGCCTTCCACCGGCACGGGTGAGAGAAGGGTCTGCCTGCACAGTACCAAGCTGTACTGGCTGAAGTGATCTCTCAGGGCCATAGAGACACTTTCGGTAAATGCAGAGGCCTATTCCACTCCACCACGCCCCTCTGTGTTAAGTGGCACCTGAACAGGGACTTTTAAAACCCCTGAAAGTGTCTCAGAAGGCTATGTGCTATAGATGTCACTTTCTGAGCAGCTACTTCCTTCAGAACAACTCTTTTTATTAGTTTTATTAGGCCTGTTTGAAAGGGCAGCTGAGAAATCTCCACTTGTCTCTGACAGGAGAAATCGGCTGAAACCAGGGAACCATGCTGAAAGCTTTATTTGACCCTCGGAGCCTCAGAGCTGGTGAGTGGGGCTTTGCTTGCGTCACCCTTTTTTCTTTTTTTTTTTTTGTTTGTTTGTTTGTTTGTTTGTTTTATCCTTTCCTTTCGGTGCTGGGAAGAATTTATTTGGGGAAGATGGGCAGGAAGCTGGCTCGTCCCCAATTAGAGGTATATATCCTATTTAAAACCACCCTCAAATCAGAAAATTCCCGTTTTTCTAAGGGGAATTTAAAATGTTTTGTTCGTTCGTTTTTTTCCCAGATGTTTCTGTGGCGTCTGTTCAGTCTCTTGGGTTCTGGGATAAGGTTGGGGAGATGCTAACAATTCTCAGGCAGAGCGGAGATCAATCAGTTGCTAGGTTTTTCCCTTTGCTAGTTGTTATTTATAAGTCAGTTAAGAATTCCAAGACTGAATCAGTTCTGCCAAAGAGTTCGAACCCTTTTTGTGCTGTCTCCCCTATGTCTGTCCCCCTTCCCTGTGTCCCTTGCCCTGATGGACCTCAGGGGGGAGTGGGAACTGTAACGCCATGTGGCACAGAGGGGCTGCTGTCCCTCTGACTCTTCTCTCTCTCCCCTGTCCCCTGCTCGAACTGGGAGTAATCAACTCGGCTTGGGCATTTCCCTCATCCTCCTTCCGATACTCCAAGCCCTGGCTGTCCCAACCCCATGTGTCTTACAAGATGGCGTCGGTCAAGTGGTAGGACATGCCGTGCTGCCTTCTTCTTGCTCAAATTTTCCCAGGCTAGTGTCGGCCCCGCCCCCCACGGCATCGGGTGTCCCTGCGTCGGCCCCGACCCCCCCCCCAACTGGGAGTTCCCTCCAGGGCACGGGCCCCTCCCTCATTAACGCCCCCCTCACAGGCTGTCCCGCCCACATCAGTCTTCACTTCCCTGGTTCCCACGTCATCAGAGCCAGAAGTTGGAGGGGCGCCAACTGGTGGGGGAACCACTCACATCGCGTTCGGTCCCGAGATACCCCCCCTCCTCGGAAGAGGAGGACAGTGATCTTTCAGATGAGGAAGATCACTGGGTCAAGTTACACAGGCAGGCTGCAGAGGGTGGAGACTGGGAACTGGAAGGCAAGATTACTGTTACAGCCTCACCTGTCTACTACAACAGGGTGGGGGGGAATCCCCACTGGGAAGCCATCCCATATACACAGATAAAAGAAATGTGTAAAGCAGGAAAGGATTTCGGTCAGGAATCGCCTTATTTTAAAAACCTGATTCAAGCTACCTTTGCAGCAAATGTGCTATCCCACACGATTTAAAAAACATTATGTTGTGTCTTCTGTCTCCAACCAAATACATGCTTTGGGACAGGATTTGGAAAAAGCTATTAGGGGACCTCCTGCAGGTATGTCAGAGGGACCCCAACAAGGCTCACTTAACACTCGACAATCTTTGTGGTGAAGGGAATTTTGGAAAACCCCAAGATCAGGCATGGCAATTACCTGAACTGATCCTGGAAGATATTAAAAGGATAGCTGAGAGAGCTTTGCTCTTAACTCCCAATGACTCCACCGCCTCTCTAAATTTCTCCACCATAAAACAGGCAGTCAATGAGTCCTTTATAAAGTTCTTCAACAGACTAAAAGAGTCAGTTGAAAAGCAGGTTGAGAATTTAGAAGCCCAGAAGGCTTTGCTGTGTGTATTAGCCATGGCAAATGAAAATGAGAATTAAAAAGAAATCCTTTAAGCCCTCCCTCTAGATCCAGCTCCTACCCTCGACCACATGGTTGAAGCCTGTACCAAATTGACATCTCCTGAGGCGACTATAGCCCAGGCAGCTTCATAGTGGGTGATGGAAGCATTGGCAGTGTCAAATAAAATACAGAAAGAGAAGTCTAGATGTTTTAATTATGGGAGTTTAAAGCACCTGGTTAAAAACTGCCCTGAACCAAGAGATACTAACAAAGATACTGACAAAAATACCGAACCTGTCCCCCCAGACTCTCTCACATGCAAACATCACCATCAGAAGCATCAAGGAAACGGACAGTGAAGTGTGGCGTGGCCCCGCGCAATGACAGCAAATCAAAGGCTGTCTCTCCCTGCCCTGCGACCCATGCCACGGACAGTGACTCCTCACCGCAATGGGAAGCAGGCAAAAGACTCCGTCTCATGAGTACTGATACACACCATTTCCACAACAGGACTCAACAACACATACATGTAGATTTTGAAAAACTTTTTGACAAGACAGTAGATGTTTTGGTGGCCAGAGACACCAGGCACGGTCCTCCTGAACTCTCCATTTTACCTGAGGTGCACAGAGTAGACCCCAGTGGATGGGTACAAATTTCTGCCTCCTGTAACAACACCCCCTGGTTTCTTCAAAAAGGTCAGGTGGTAGCACAGGCTATCATCCTACCTGAAGACCACCCCAGGTGCCACAGAACACCTTCCATATGGTGGGCAGAGGTTGTGGGCACAGACCAGCCAATGATGCATTGTAAACTGCGCAACGGGAAATCCACTTTACCTGACGGGGATGGTGGACACAGGGGCTGATGTAACCATCATTTCCCAAGCAGAATGGCCCCAGGAGTGGAAAATCAAACCAGCAGGCGGGAGAATCATGGGCATAGGAGGATCAGCGACTTCCATGAGGAGTGCAAATAACATCATTATAGAAGGTCCTGAGGGTAATACAGCCACCATCTGGCCATTTGTAATTGGCTCAGGTTTTACCCTCTGGGGCATAGACCTGCTTACCCAATGGGGAACTCAGCTAGTAATCCCATCTCCATCTCAGGATTTCTAGTTGAGGCCACTGGGGGGTGCTCCACCCCCCCTTACCTGGAAAACAAACGACCCAGTATGGGTGGCCCAGTGGCCCCTCATCAAGGAGAAGCTAAACACTCTAGAGTCCCTAGTAGAGGAACAGTTTGCCAAGGGTCACACTGTACCAACTAATAGCCCTTGGAACTCCCCTGTCTTTGTCATCCGGAAACCTGGAAGAGACAAGTGGAGGCTCCTCCAAGACCTCAGGAAAATCAATGAAGTCATTGAGGATATGGGTCCCCTGCAGCCCGGCCTGCCCTCGCCCTCAATGCTGCCCCGGCAGTGGAAGCTTGCCATCATAGACATTAAAGACTGCTTCTTCACAATTCCCCTACCCCTGGTTTACCTTTTCCCTGCCATCCCTGAACCAGCAGGCCCCCCAGCGCAGGTACCACTGGCGTGTGCTAACCCAGGGTATGAAAAATTCTCTAATCATCTGCCAGTGGTATGTGGCCTGCTGACATCGCGACGAGAGGGAACTCACGGCAGTCTCAATATGAGATATAGAGTAAGCTCCATTTTATTTCACCAAACGAGAAACTTATATACTGTTACAGAAGCTACTAATTATAGCTACACACACACCTGCAGTCTGTTCTCACACATTCAGGGATCCTCCTGTTAACTCCCTTTTTCTTTCTCATAACACTTCTGACTCCCTATTCTTTCCCATGACATTCTTCCCACAGAACATTCTCAGGTAAACAAGCCACTGTAGCTTGTTAGGATTTTACTGAGGCCTGAGTATGCTGAGGCCCTGCTTAGATGTATTCAGTTAGCATAAGTTTTGCTGGAAAACTGCGTTTTCCAACAGTTCCCCCATTTCGCTTGTGAGAACAGACGTTGTCTGTTATCAGATTAATTTGCTTTGCTATAAGTAATTCTTATTATTAGAATTGTTATAAGTTTGCCTAAGGAAATTTCACTAGTTATTTAGATATGTTGCCATGGTCTAGGAACTGTCATTGCTGAAAACATTCACTTCACAGGTAAAGCTTGGAGAACCTTTTCCGGACAAGGACTCCAAGTTTACTTGGAAGAAGGTTTAGCTTTTATGAACTCAATTTGGCAAGTCAAAATTATTTGATCACATTTTGGTGCAGAACACTTGGGACTCATGGCATGTTTCCCAGCCAGTTAGAACCAAAGCTTGGCCAGAGCTTAGGTGCTAAGTGGAAGGGTTTTCTTAGAACATCTTATAAACAAGCTTTGATTAATATCAATAAGGAGAGTATCTTAACATGTTACTATTTTTGTAGATAACTATATAAGGTAAGATGAATATTTGAAAACAGTAGATATTATTATTTGACTTTAACTAAGGAAGGTGAAACTGCAAAGCTTTTTGTGAGCAATAATATAAACTAACAAATTTAAAGCTTAAAATTAATATCCCTGCAAATGAATAAAACTTGATCTTAATAAATTTGATTTAAAACTAACAAATAGGACTTAACTATAATGGAATTTAAAATTGATATCACTTTAACAACTTAACTCTAACAAAATTTAAAACTTAGCAGAATTTAAAATTAGCATCACTTAATATTACTTAACAGAATTTTAACTTTAACAGAATTTACAACTTAATAGAATTTAAATTCACTATTACTTAACTTTAACAGAATCTATGCTTAACCAAAAGTACTTAACAGGTAGTTTAAACTATTCAGTATAACTTCACCCACAGGTTTTCATTCACACATTAAAACTCTCAAGAAATCAAAATCACACTCTCATCAGTCACAGGCTTCATCTACACATTAAAGCACTCAACACACTCTCAGTAGGCCTACAATATTCACACATACACACAAACTCTATTTTAAGTAATGCTTTAGCAAAATTCAACTTTCGTTCAAGGCTTTAGTATTCAAGGTGTTATTTTTATCAGGATAATATCTTGTTACAATGCTTCTTTATTAGTAAAACACTGGAAATAGGTTTTGGCCTCGGTGTCAGTGCAGCCAGGCTGAAGGAAGAGCCAATCTGCTCCATCTGCTTGGACATTTTCAGGGAGTTTCAGTTGCTAAGCTGCAGCAGGTGGTGAAGGTTTGCCAGGACAAGTGCTTACAGAAAAAGCCAAGCTCAGAGACATTTCCCTGAAACTCTGGAAAAGCTGAAAAGTCCCAAAGTTACACTGGATCAGCCATAGCAAGGCTGTGCTTCTGGTTAACATGGGGCAATGGGTGTTTCACCCTGCAAAGCGAATAATTAGAGGTTTTGGAGAGAATAGCTGGAGAACGTGTTCAAGGATCTGTTTCTGAAGCTAGAGAGCGCGGCGGGATCGCTGCCGCCATGGGGAACAACATGGACGTGATTCCTGAGCGGGAGATGAAGGACCTCTAGTTCAGAGCACTGAAGAAGATTCGCATCTTTGAAACTCTTAAAAGTTCTCCATGACTACAAAAGAAACAACTCCATTCTGTATCAGACTGCTGTTTCTGCTGGCAACGCTGTTGGTTAGTTCTGGTTCGCTGCTGAAACTGTCAATCATTTCCTCATCCTTGGGGAGGAGTAGAGTTTAGAGTCTCATCATAGACATCACTGTTGTGGCAGTGAACGAGGCGTGGATGGCTCGCGGCTCCGCCCACCGGGGCACCCTCTGGGACCTCTGCTCTCACCGTCATTTGACCGGAAACCACGGTTGGAGCAACCTCCGCCACAGGTCTATCTGTGTGGCGCGCAGGCGGCGCGCAGTGAGGGGTAGGGGCCGCCGCTGCTACTCGGTCACTGGTCACTTTCTGTTTGTTCTTTTTGTTTTTACAAGCTTCTGTGCTGTGAGTATCTCTGTTGCAGCGGGAACACCAAACTTTTCCGTTACAGTTCTTTCGTATGTGTCTTTCACTCCCACATCGATAACATTGGGATGATTTCTGGTTACTCTGTTTCTTTACCCGCGATATTTGAGCTTTTTCTAACATTGTATTCAGTTGTTCTAGCAAAAGTTCAACAGTGACTCTCTCAAACAAAGCAGCTAAGATGTTTTTCGTTGTAAAGTTGCAATCGAGTAACTTTGTATTCTCGGCTCCCAGCAGCGGCGCTGGCAGCGAGGGAGAGCTACGATTCCCCCTCCCCCCTGGCGGGGGGGGCTTCCCTGGCTGCGCCGTGGCCGAAGTTCCCCGCATATGAAAAGCAGTACAGTAACTCACAGGTTTCTCTCTGCTGCATGCGGCTGCCATCTCCTGCGCCGTCAGACACACAAGGTTTTGCTCCGTGGCATGTTTCTGTAAGCAGGCTACGACTGTACTCCATGGTTTACCAAGCTTTCTTGCAATTTTATCACAGTCCAAAAGTAAAGTAGCTCCATAATTCAACCACTCTCCCACACTGAATACTGTAATAGGATTTGTAAAAAATCCATAAGCTTGTCCTACCACCATCAGGCCCATTAAGTGTGATAGGCTACTTTTACTGAGTCCGTGCTTTTCTAAAAAGCATAACAATAAAAATTGGGCTACCTCTGTTTCCATTATGGTCCAGCTGGTTTTCAGGGTCCTGGTCGCCGCCGTCCACATTCTGCTGGAGCTCGCGGTCGCCACAGTATGTGCAGTTCACCGAAGTGTAGCCCCCACGGTAGGCAGGTCCTATTTGGCCTGTGCCTGCTGGATCTCCCCCGATTCGGGCGAAGATCTTGACACACCGTCGCTGCACAGCTCCGGCGCCTCTCCGTTCCCGCCGCTCTCAGAAGCAGGGTCGTAAAACTCTGCTGTTGGTGTCCGTAGTCGTCGGTTCTAAATCCTGCTAACTCCGTATCACGTCGGGCTCACCATTTGACATCGCGACGAGAGGGAACTCACGGCAGTCTCAATATGAGATATAGAGTAAGCTCCATTTTATTTCACCAAACGAGAAACTTATATACTGTTACAGAAGTTACTATTCATAGCTACACACACACCTGCAGTCTGTTCTCACACATTCAGGGATCTTCCCGGTGACTCCCTTTTTCTTTCTCATAACACTTCTGACTCCCTATTCTTTCCCATGACATTCTTCCCACAGAACATTCTCAGGTAAACAAGCCACTGTAGCTTGTTAGGATTTTACTGAGGCCTGAGTATGCTGAGGCCCTGCTCAGGTATATTCAGTTAGCATAAGTTTTGCTGGAAAACTGCGTTTTCCAACAGCCTGCATCCTGTCCCCTGTCCGCAAAGAGTTCGCGCATTCTATCATTCTCCACAACGTGGACGATGTGTTAATCTGTGCACCAGACGATAAGTATCTGAACTTGACTCTAGAAAAAACTATTCAAGCTATTTGAAAGGCAGGGTTCGAGATACAGCAGGACAAGATTCAGTGCACCTGCCCGTTGACTTATCTGGGATTCTGCATCAGCGAACGGACCGTTATACCCCAGAAGCTCACCATCAAGGACAACCCTAGGACCCTGCAGTGTGGGAATCGATGGCAGGTCTGTCTAGGTCTGTCTCAGGCTCACAAACACAGACCGTGTTACAGACAACCTCAGACCCGTGAGAACCTTACCATGAACAGAAGTAAGAAGTAAAAATAAAGAGTGGACAACAACCTGTGCCTGTGAGAACCTGAGCGTGGACAGAAGCAAGAAGCAAAACAATGTCTGGACAACAGCTCGTCAACAAGACAGAAAAATATGAAGGAATTTTTTACCTGCAATAGGGAGGCTGTTTTTCACAGAAGTTGTGTGCTAGGAATAACTGGCCGATGGTGTTGTATGATGGGTTTGAGAAGCCAGTGACTGTGTGGCATGAATGTTAGAAAAAAGTATAAAAAAATACTTTGCAGCAATAATGCTCGGCCTATCTTTCACCTTCCTTCCTGGCTTGGAGTCATGTTTTTGTGTCCCTTGTCCATCTCTACTGCAACACTCCAGAACTTGCACCAGCTGTGTGGTTCTAAAAACTGGGTTCGTCCTCTGCTGAGAGTTACGATGGAAGACCGTTTAACCGCCTGAAAGGCTGCGAGGACCTGGACTCACTCTGAGTCATCACAGAGGAGGCCCGGGAGTCCATCACTAAGGTACAGCTTGCCGTGTCTTCTTGCCAAGCCCATCGGACAAGTCCTGAGTTGCCCTTTAATTTCATCATTCTGGGTAAGTCACCCACATTACATTGATTTAGGGGGGGCTAGAATTTATTAATTTAAGAAAACTAGAAACTGGATAATAATAATAATTTTTGAACTGATTTAGAAGGCCAGAGATTGGACAATGATTTACTAAGATTTGCTTGCTGAAGACAATGTATTATTTGCTTAATGATTTTGTGCCTACCTAGTATCAGGGAGGATATAGAGAAGAGAGCCAAATAATTGAGAAAAACTACTGAGTGTGACTGAACATCCTGCTCTTGGACCCCAGAACTGGTACAAGTTAGTTCTAAGGCTTGGATTTGGACCAAGAACCAAGGGAGCGTGCGCAAGGGAACAGGGTGAAGAGTTCATTGTGAGGAAGACTACTAACTTCATCTTCGGGACCCTCGCCCACAATTAATCTGCTACACTGCGCTTGCGTCAGCGCATTTAAATGAACTTTGAACTCATTATAATACGAAGTGGGGATAGGTAATGAATATGTATAGGAGCATTGTGTAACTTTATGCATATGTAACCTGTAACCTAATATAAACCTAGTGAAGTGGTGTTGACAGTGTGCATGCCTTTGGAGGGGCTACCCCCCATGCACCCCAGCTGGAATAAACACATACCTACTTCATAACTTTCTGAGTTGTGGAGTCAATCCGCGCCTCAACATGGGCTGATTTTTCAATGGGACACAGCGCAAAAAGACCCACTTCTTATAATAGAGTGGATCTTCTTATCTCATCAGCAGTTCAAAACCATAACCACACCACAAGAACAGATAGCCCAACTAATTATGAAAGTCAGAGCACACCTCCGTACCCTTGCAGGGTGTGATTTCACCTGCATCTATTTGCCATTGGCCAATAATACCCTAGAACATGTACTCAAAAAAATGAACACCTTCAGTTTGCTCTGGATAGTTATCCAGGCAAGGTTTCAATTCACCATCCAAAACATAAATTGTTCAATTCGGCTTTTTATTTGGCCCCAAAAGAACTTCAAAGTTGGACCCCTCTCAAAGCTCTATTTTTATAGACATCTCAGGGCGATCCCACAAGTCAGTCATGACTTGGAAGGATCCCAGGATGCAGATGTGGGAGTCTGATGTCCAGGTGGTGGAGGGTTCCCCACAAATTGCAGAGTTAGCAGCCGTTGTTAGAGCTTCGAGCGGTTCGAGGAACCTAGTAATGTAGCAACTGACCATATTAAGAGAGGTTCATGTGAGAATTTTATAGACATTGCACAGCAGTGGTCTATAGACTAAGGGAATTATATCTGTGTACTGTATCAAAGGATGGGAAGGAGGGTGGCAGTTAATAAGGCCATCTTTGTTGGTGCAGCAGGGAAAAGCTTCTGGCCACCTGGAAAAGGTATCTGGAGACACTTTCTCATAAACAAAGTTTAGTTAGTATCTGAAGGGGGGGTTTCAGAAAAGGGTTGAACCAGGGAGGAATGACCTCATCACCTACATCTCGAATTGGGGATTCTTGTCAGCTATGCTAATTTACTAAACATATAAAATTGTGCCCGCTTTATGTTACGATGTGCATCTTTGGAGCATTTTCAGTGTGTATTCCAGTGTGTTGTGCACCATAAGGATCCCGTTATGATCTGGTTTAAATACAGAAGAGCAAAGAAAGCTAAGCCTCTGTGAATAAAACGGATCAAACCCAGAAAGGTTTGAAATATACCCAAAAAACATGATTAAAACCAAACAAGGTTAGATGTTGGTGCCAAAAAAATTGATATGTTTTATTTAATGGTAAAGAGGCAAAGAGAAAGAAAGAAAGAAAAAAGAAAGAAATAGAAAAAGAAGTGTGTGTAGGGGATGGGGGGACAGGGAGAGAGCGACAGGGGTTAGGTAGAAACATATCACCCTTCCAGGTGTCCCAATGACATCTCGTTGCTCCCCTCCATCTGGTCGTCCGGGTAGTGAGGGTCCCCCGCCATCACTGCACCATGCCACGCCACGCCTCACCACACCATGCCACGCCATGCCTCGCCATGCCTCATCACACCCTGCCATGCCACGCCACACCACGCTGAAAAGTATAGAATCCAGTGGATTAATATATGTTTGGGCCAGGTGGTAACGTCCATGTGTCTCCTGAGGGGGCTAGGTTTGACACTGTCCCGTTGTCGGGGTTTGACCCTGACTAAATGCCAGGCACCCCTGCTCTCTCCTGCCATAAATGAGCAGGAGAGGGGAAAGAAAAAACTTAAACATACACTAAATTAATGAGTTAAATGAGATAGGACACTGAAGGTAGGACGCACAGAACAGAAAAAGGGCAGACAGGCTCCAAAACTTAAAGTTGTAAAGTAATTTAAATACCTAACAGAGTCAGAGGATAAATGAGAGGTAAAAATAAACTTTTCATACACCATTTGTTCACTCACCCCCCTCCCTCTTACGAACTCATTTTCTATTCATCGCCCTCCCTCCTTCCAACCAACAAACTTGGGTAGGGGGGCAGGGTGTGGGGTATTTTCTTTAGTCCATAGAGCAGGTCCATAAATCCATTCATTACCACAATTCTTCTACTACAAATACTCTTTATCGCTACTATCATCCACTCCCTCTTAAGAAGCAGTTTCTCTGCTCACCCCCCATTCCCTCTTTCCAATCCAACAACACAGACAGGGGGCAGGGTAAGGGTTTTTTTCTCTGGTCAGTCAATGAGGGAGAAGGGTCCTCTACTTAGCCATGGGGTCCCTCCCACAAAAGACAGTCCTCTGCGAACTTCTTTGGCATGGGTCCAATCTCACGAGCAACATCCCACCCAAATTCTGCGGCAACGTGAGTCCTCTTGTCCACAAGGTGCAGACTCTCTCAAGCCGAGGCCAGGCTGCTTCCATCCCAGGAGCAAGGCCTTTCTCTCCCTTGCATGGCCTTTGCAGCTTTAACTCTTTATATGAGACTCCCACTGGATTGCACAGCTTCTTCCAGGCATCCACCTGCTCTTCTGGCATAGGCTGTGGGTGGATTTCTGCATCCCTGTGGACTCCATGGGCTGCAGGGGGACCACTTGCTCCCCCATGGTCTTCATCCCAGCTAGCAGAGAGTTTTCAGCTCTGGCGCCTGGAGCACCTCCTCCCCCACCTTCTCCACTGACCTTGGTGTCTCCATGCTGTTCTCCCTTCACATATTTTTACCTCCACCTCCTCCTCCTCCAACTACAAAGAAGTGTGTGCCTACCTTGTTTTGATTTTTTCTTAAATATGTTTTCACAGAGGTGTAACTAGCACCTCTAATTGGCCCACACTTGGCCAGTAGCATGTCCATCACTTTCAGAGCCATCAGAAATTGGCTCTGCTGGACTTGATGAAAAAACTTCCAGAACTTTCACTCAGGACGCACAGGAGCCCTCTTTGTGCCACTCCCCACCCCTCAGACACTTCCTCAGGCCTACCACAACAGCTTTTGAAGGGTTTAACTTTCTCTTAAATGTTAAAGATACTTTGCTGATGTTTTGGGCCAATCAAAACCCCCACACCCTAGCAACACTGTGGATCTTTTACATCATCTCTGGTGTAGGGTCTGGGGACCCCTTGGGGAGAACCTTTGTTGGGCCATGACACCCCCTTCTGCTGTGGATAAGCTTTTCTCCAGGTGAAGGGGCCCCTTCAGCTGGGCTCCTATGCACAACAGAGGATGGGCTTTCACTGCCTCTGACCAGAGGCTTTCTCATTACACACCCAAAACCTCTCTCCTCTCCACCTTTTGGTGTGGATGTTCTGTGTGATCCTGGCAGCTGATAGCCCTGGGGCTATGGTCTCCACCCTGAAGGTACTAAGCCTGATGCCCCTGTGAATCTATTCTTCTCTCCCAGCCCAGACTTGAGTCACTATCTTATCTTCATCAACGGGCAGTCCAGGGCCTCCTCAGTCAGAAGGCCTATTCATGGTTTTGATGGTTTTCTCTGCATCTTTTGTACAGTTTTGCTATAATTGGCAAAAGTCCTTCATGAAGATGTTTAAGGCATAAACGAAAATATTTCAGTCTCCGACAGATCCTTATAAAGGTAACCTCATTTTATCACCTGACTGTGTCTGGTTCATGATTTTAGGACCAGGGAAAAAGGCATCACTTTGAGGAGTACCTGGGTGACTTCCCTAGCCTTGTTGGTGTGGCAGGGGAAAGTTTCTGTCCACCTGGAAAAGGTATCTACCAACACTAGGAGATACCTGTATCCTTGGTGTGGTAGCTCAGAAAAATCAATATACCTGTAATCTCCAGGAGTGTTTCCTCTTTAGTGTGTCAGGGTTTGATGCTGACTAAATGCCAAGGACTCTTGCTCTCTCTTGCCACAGATGTGCAGGAGAGGAGAAAGAAAAAACTGTTAAATACACACCGGATTAATGAGTTGAGTGAGATAGGACACTGGTGGCAGGACGCACAGAAAAAGGGCGTACAGGCTCCAAACTTAAAGTTGCAAAGTGATTTAATTACCTAACAGAATCGGAGGATAAATGAGAGGTAAAAATAAGCTTTTCAGACACCATTTGTTCACTCACCCTGTTGCAAAACCATGAATAAAAACTTTAGTAGTAGTCATGCTAAGGCTTGGAGAGATCAGTAGGCCTGAGTGTAAACACTGTTGTGTAGCGAAGTTGCCAGTAGCGATCAAAAGGATCAATAGAGCATACTGATGAGGGTAGAAAGACTTGTCTAAGGAATGTAGCTATAGAACAGTTTGTTTATTTAAGTAATCTGCTAAATGGAGTGTGTGACTTATCTAATAGGGTGTAGTAGATTAATGATGATAAAGAATGTTCAGTTAACGAAAAACAAAGTCACAATGTAATCATAAATCAGGTAGATGTGTCTAGAAATCAAATTCGTTGAGATGAAGCAATTTAGAAAGAAAACATATATATACTCAGTGATTTTGTAGCAGGTTGGGGCTCTGACTTTGGACATTAGTCCTCAGGTCCCCAGGGCCCTCAATAAAGCACCGCATAAAATAACTTCGGTTGTTTTGTGTTTCCTCGGTTCGGGCAACAACCCCTCTCCCTCTTAAGACACTATTTTTCTACTCACCCCCCTCCCTCATTCTAACCAACAGCTTGGGTAGGAGGAAGGGTATAGGGTATTTTCTTAGTCCATAAATCTATTAATCATTACAATTCTTCTACTACAAACACTGTTTCTCTGCTTACCCCTCTCTCTCTTAAGAGAGTTTTTCTGCTCACCCCTCTCCCTCTTAAGACATTGTTTCACTGCTCACCCCCCTCCCTCTTTCCAACCAACAGCACGGGCAGGGGGCAGGGTAAGGGGTTTTTTGCTGGTCAGCCCATCAAGGAGAGAGGTCCTCTACTTAGCCACAGGGTCCCTCCCACAAGAGACAGTCTTCTGCGAACTTCTTTGGCATGAGTCCAATTCCACGAGCAACATCCCACCCAAATTCTGCTGCGACGTGAGTCCTCTTGTCCATAAGGTGCAGACTCTCCCGAGCCAAGGCCGGGCTGCTTCCATCCCAGGAGCAAGGCCTTTCTCTCCCTTGCAAGGCCTTTGCAGTTTTAACTCTTTATACGAGACTCCCACTGGATTGCACAGCTTCTTCCAGGCCAGGCATCCACCTGCTCTTCTGGCATGGGCACCTCCCCACGGGGTGTGGGTAGATTTCCGCATCCCTGTGGACTCCATGGGCTGCAGGGGGACCACCTGCTTTCCCCATAGTCTTCACCATGGCTGGCAGAGGATTTTCAGCTCCAGTGCTTGGAGCACCTCCTCCCCCACCTTCTCTACTGACCTTGGTGTTTCCATGTTGTTCTCTCTTCACATATTTTAACCTCCTCCTCCTCTTTTAGCTAAAAAAGAGTGATTACTTTGTTTTGATTTTTTCTTAAATATGTTTTTTAAGAGTGTCCTAGGTTGCAATATAGATGTAGTTAAATATTCTATTACCACCAGCTGTGGGCCATTAGCTGTTATCACCTGCTAAAGACCCACTCTGGATGACAGGCAATGGGCCATCTGTTAGCTATTATCAGCTGCTAATGACCCACCCCGCATGACAGGCAATGGGCCATCAGGGACCCACCGTGTGACTCATGGACTTATCTCATCCCATTGTGGGATGCTCTGCCCAGGAGGGAAGAACCAGGTGTTCCCACCTGGATATAACCTGGCCCTGGAACTGCCTGAGCTAGCCCTGTCTACTGGGTTCCCAGAGGACCAGAGCTACCACTGGATCTTCAGCTGGAGACTAGACCTTCACAGGATCACCACTTCAACTGGACTACTTCAGTTTGGACTGCTACTACCACCCTAACAGGGTGTTAGGTTGTATCTGACTTTGTCAGTGCTTTTCCTTGTATTATTTCACTTATTTTTAATTTCAATCTTGACTTGTGATCTCCCACTGGTTTGTTTTCAAACCAATACATATTTTGGCGCCCAACGTGGGGCTCGACCTGGGGAAACTCAGAAATCCTATCACCATGATTCTCAGCCTGTCTATGTGGGTAATGTATCTTACCCTCTATATTTTTCCTCAAATGGGATACTTCCTGCCTGTCGTATTGCTCCTGTTGCGACCAGGGAATGGCATGAGAATTGCTCTATTGGTTTATTATGCTTATTGCATGGTAACCTGTGAGGCGATGAACACCATTCGTTATATATACTCGACTTTGTCTGCCTGGCCTAACCTGAGCTGCTACTTCTGGGACCTCCTCAGCAATCATACCCACCCTCTGGGGCTAGGAGGAGAGAGCGGTTTCTTCCAGCCTTTCAGGTCAGGCACAGCCATTTTATACAATATTGAGTTCTTTCTGGATGCTAGGGATGGCATAATCTTTTTGTCAGTTCTGTTTTCTTTGACCAGCACCGTGTACCTCATGCTGAAGAACAGAACAATACTTTGTCTTCTTGAGGAGGAGAAACGAAGCAAGTCAGCAGGCAAGAGGAAAAGAACCAACAGAGCAGTCGACGTCTCAACACAGACCACCACCAAATCAGAACAGCCAAAGCCAGTAGCGGTTGCCCCCGTCCAGAAAAAGAAATCCAAGAGCAAATCAGTCCGCACAGCGACTGATGAGGATGCGGCAGGACCATCACACTCAGCAGAAGAGACAGAGCCGGAGATCATCACTCGCTCTCTGTCCCTGGGGGAGCTGCGGGACCTACAGAGGAAATTCACCCGGCAGGCGAGCGAGTGCATCCTGACCTGGCTGCTCCGCACCTGGGACGCTGCAGCTAATGACACCATTCTGGATGGAAGTGAGGCCAGGCAACTGGGATCCCTGTCTCAGGATGTGGTCATTGACCAGGGGATTGGGAAAACCCAGGAAACTCTCAGCCTCTGGCGGCGATTGCTGGCGAGTGTACGGGACAGATACCTCTGCAAAGAAGACCTCCAGATGCACCAAAGAAAATGGAACACAATAGAACAAGGTATCCGATGCCTGAGGGAATTGGCCGTGCTAGAGATCATTTTCTCAGAAAACGAGAGATTCCCCAAGAGCCCAGATAATGTCCAGTGCACTTCACAAATGTGGCTAAGATTCGCGCGGCTCGGACCAGAGATATACTCTCGTTACCTGGCAACACTGCAGTGGAGGGAAGGTGAAGACAAGGTGGGCGTGTTAACAAACAAACTGAGAATTTACGAGGACACTGTCACCGCTCCACTACGCACCCAGGTCTCATCGGTAGAAACAAACCTGGCTGCGCAAGTCCGGAGCTTGATTGAAGAGAGCCACCAGAAACTAAGGAAAGAACTCAAAGAAGGATTTTTCCATGCCACACCGAAACCAACCAGAGTCTCTGCCATCAGGAGCAGGCGTCCCCCAGCCAGAGAAAGAAGACAAACTCCACGACGTGACCTCTGGTTTTTCCTACAGGAGCATGGGGAAGACATGAGAAAGTGGGATAGGAAACCCACTTCCTCCTTAGCAGCCCAGGTACGTGAATTGAAAAAGAAACATGCACTTCAGGAGGCTCATCTAGGTACAACACTGCCCCAGTCTCTTGTGGACAGAACCCCAGACAGAATGGAAATGATAATATGACTGATCCTCTTGAAGGGACCTCAGGAACACATTTACAGGAAGAGCACCAAAAACAGGATTAGAGGAACCCTGCCTCTAGCCAGGTAGAGGAAAGGGATAATCGGATCTATTGGACTGTGTGGATCCGATGGCCTGGCACGTCTGACCCACAAAGATACACGGCTTTGGTTGATACCGGCGCTCAATGCACCCTGATGCCATCCAGGTATGTGGGGACCGAATCCATTTCTATTTCTGGGGTGACAGGAGGATCCCAGCAGCTGACTGTACTGGAAGCTGAAGTGAGTTTAACTGGGAACGAGTGGCAGAAACACCCCATTGTGACTGGTCCAGACGCCCCATGCATCCTCGGCATAGACTATCTCAGGAGTGGATATTTCAATGACCCGAAGGGACATCACTGGGCTTTTGGGATAGCAGCCGTAGAGACAGAAGACATAAGACAACTGAATACCCTGCCTGGTCTCTCAGACAACCCATCTGCTGTAGGACTACTGAGAATTGAAGAACAGCGTGTACCAATTGCTACAGCAACAGTGCACCGCCGGCAATACCGCACAGACAGAGACTCTGTGGCCCCCATCCATAAGATGATTCGGGAACTGGAGAGCCAAGGGGTGGTCAGCAAGGCTCACTCACCCTTTAACAGCCCTATATGGTCAGTGCGTAAGTCCAGTGAAGAGTGGAGACTGACGGTGGATTACCGTGGCCTGAATGAAGTCACACCACCACTGAGTGCTGCTGTACCGGACATGTTGGAATTTCAGTACGAGCTGGAATCTGTTGGAAAACGCAGTTTTCCAGCAAAACTTATGCTAACTGAATACATCTAAGCAGGGCCTCAGCATACTCAGGCCTCAGTAAAATCCTAACAAGCTACAGTGGCTTGTTTACCTGAGAATGTTCTGTGAGAAGAATGTCATGGGAAAGAATAGGGAGTCAGAAGTGTTATGAGAAAGAAAAAGGGAGTTACCAGGAGGATCCCTGAATGTGTGAGAACAGACTGCAGATGTGTGTGTAGCTATAATTAGTAGCTTCTGTAACAGTATATAAGTTTCTCGTTTGGTGAAATAAAAGGGAGCTTACTCTATATCTCATATTGAGACTGCCGTGAGTTCCCTCTCGTCGCTATGTTAAATGGTGAGCCCGACGTGTTACGGAGTTAGCAGGATTTAGAATCGACGACCACGGACACTGGCAGCAGAGTTTTACGACCCTGCCCAGAGAGCGACGAGTCCGGACAGGCCCCGGGGGCAGCGCCGGGGGGCTATGAAAGCCTGGGCCGAAAAAGACCCGCTTCCGGATGGGCTAATAAACCTCGGAAAGGCTGCACTGACCGTGGCGACTGCGTTATAAGCAGAGATGCCCCAGCAGAGCACGGACGGCGGCGACTACGTAACTTTAAACCCAGCTGGTACGGAATGGAGACAGAGGTAGCCCAATTTTTATTGTTATGCATTTTAGAAAAGCACGGACTCAGTAAAAGTAGCCTATCACACTTAATGGGCCTGATGGTGGTAGGACAAGCTTATGGATTTTTTACAAATCCTATTACAGTATTCAGTGTGGGAGAGTGGTTGAATTATGGAGCTACTTTACTTTTGGACTGTGATAAAATTGCAAGAAAGCTTGGTAAACCATGGAGTACAGTCGTAGCCTGCTTACAGAAACATGCCACGGAGCAAAACCTTGTGTGTCTGACGGCGCAGGAGATGGCAGCCGCATGCAGCAGAGAGAAACCTGTGAGTTACTGTACTGCTTTTCATATGCGGGGAACTTCGGCCACGGCGCAGCCAGGGAAGCCCCCCCCGCCAGGGGGGAGGGGGAATCGTAGCTCTCCCTCGCTGCCAGCGCCGCTGCTGGGAGCCGAGAATACAAAGTTACTCGATTGCAACTTTACAACGAAAAACATCTTAGCTGCTTTGTTTGAGAGAGTCACTGTTGAACTTTTGCTAGAACAACTGAATACAATGTTAGAAAAAGCTCAAATATCGCGGGTAAAGAAACAGAGTAACCAGAAATCATCCCAATGTTATCGATGTGGGAGTGAAAGACACATACGAAAGAACTGTAACGGAAAAGTTTGGTGTTCCCGCTGCAACAGAGATACTCACAGCACAGAAGCTTGTAAAAACAAAAAGAACAAACAGAAAGTGACCAGTGACCGAGTAGCAGCGGCGGCCCCTACCCCTCACTGCGCGCCGCCTGCGCGCCACACAGATAGACCTGTGGCGGAGGTTGCTCCAACCGTGGTTTCCGGTCAAATGACGGTGAGAGCAGAGGTCCCAGAGGGTGCCCCGGTGGGCGGAGCCGCGAGCCATCCACGCCTCGTTCACTGCCACAACGGTGATGTCTATGATGAGACTCTAAACTCTACTCCTCCCCAAGGATGAGGAAATGATTGACAGTTTCAGCAGCGAACCAGAACTAACCAACAGCGTTGCCAGCAGAAACAGCAGTCTGATACAGAATGGAGTTGTTTCTTTTGTAGTCATGGAGAACTTTTAAGAGTTTCAAAGATGCGAATCTTCTTCAGTGCTCTGAACTAGAGGTCCTTCATCTCCCGCTCGGGAATCCCATCCATGTCGTCCCCCATGGCGGCAGCAATCCCGCCGCGCTTTCCAGCTACAGATACAAATCTTTGAACACGTTCTCCATCTGTTCTCTCCAAAACCTCTAATTATTCGCTTTGCAGGGTGAAACACCCATTGCCACGTATTGACCAACAGACCAAAACCTATTTTCAACGTTTTACTAATAAAGAAGCATTGTATCAAGATATTATCCTGATAAAAAAAAATAACACCTTGAATACTAAAAGCCTTAAACGAAAGCTGAATTTTGCTAAAGCATTGCTTAAAATAGAGTTTGTGTGTATGTGTGAATATTGTAGGCCTACTGAGAGTGTTGTTTGCTTTTCGAATGCTTTAATGTGGATGAAACCTGTGACTGATGAGAGTGTGATTTTGATTTCTTGAGAGTTTTGATGTGTGAATGAGGACCTGTGGGTGAAGTTATACTGAATAGTTTAAACTACCTGTTAAGTACTTTTGGTTAAGCATAGATTCTGTTAAAGTAATAGTGAATTTAAATTCTATTAAGTTGTAAATTCTGTTAAAGTTAAAATTCTGTTAAGTAATATTAAGTGATGCTAATTTTAAATTCTGTTAAGTTTTAAATTTTGTTAGAGTTAAGTTGTTAAAGTGATATCAATTTTAAATTCCATTATAGTTAAGTCCTATTTGTTAGTTTAAAATCAGATTTATTAAGTTTTATTCATTTTCAGTGATATTGATTTTAAGTTTTAAATTTGTTAGTTTATATTATTGCTCACAAAAGCCTTTGCAGTTTTATCCTCCTTAATTAAGGTCAAATGATAATATCTACTATTTTCAAATATTTCATCGCACCTTATATAGTTATCTACAAGAATAGTAACATGTTTAGACACTCTCCTTATTGATATTAATCAAAGCTTGTTTATAAGATGTTCTAAGAAAACCCTTCCACTTAGCACCTAAGCTCTGGCCAAGCTTTGGTTCTAACTGGCTGGGAAACATGCCATGAGTCCCAAGTGTTTTGCATCAAAATGTGATCAAATAATTTTGACTTGCCAAATTGAGTTCATAAAAGCTAAACCTTCTTCCAAGTAAACTTGGAGTCCTTGTCCGGAAAAGGTTCTCCAAGCTTTACCTGTGAAGTGAATGTTTTCAGCAATGACAGTTCCTAGACCATGGCAACATATCTAAATAACTAGTGAAATTTCCTTAGGTAAACTTATAACAATTCTAATAATAAGAATTACTTATAGCAAAGCAAATTAATCTGATAACAGACAATGTCTGTTCTCACAAGCGAAACGGGGGAACTGTTGGAAAACGCAGTTTTCCAGCAAAACTTATGCTAACTGAATACATCTAAGCAGGGCCTCAGCATACTCAGGCCTCAGTAAAATCCTAACAAGCTACAGTGGCTTGTTTACCTGAGAATGTTCTGTGAGAAGAATGTCATGGGAAAGAATAGGGAGTCAGAAGTGTTATGAGAAAGAAAAAGGGAGTTACCAGGAGGATCCCTGAATGTGTGAGAACAGACTGCAGATGTGTGTGTAGCTATAATTAGTAGCTTCTGTAACAGTATATAAGTTTCTCGTTTGGTGAAATAAAAGGGAGCTTACTCTATATCTCATATTGAGACTGCCGTGAGTTCCCTCTCGTCGCTATGTCAGTAATCCAAGGCAGCAAAGTGGTATGCGACCATCGACATTGCCAACGCCTTTTTCTCCATTCCTCTGGCAGCAGAGTGCAGGCCTCAGTTTGCTTTCACCTGGAGAGGTGTGCAGTACACGTGGAACCGACTGCCCCAGGGGTGGAAGCACAGTCCCACCATCTGCCATGGACTGATCCAGGCTGCACTGGAAAGGGGTGAGGCTCCAGAACATCTGCAGTATATTGATGACATCATTGTGTGGGGGGACACAGCAACGGAAGTATTTGGGAAAGGAGAGAAAATCATCAGAATTCTCCTGGAAGCCGGTTTCGCCATCAAGAAGAGTAAAGTCAAGGGACCTGCCCGAGAGATCCAGTTCCTGGGAGTAAAGTGGCAAGACGGACGGCGTCAGATTCCTTCTGAGATAAATAAGATCACCGCGATGTCCCCACCAACCAACAAGAAGGAGATGCAAGCCTTCCTAGGCGCCATAGGTTTTTGGAGAATGCACATCCCTGAGTGCAGCCAGATCGTGAGTCCTCTCTACCTCATAACCCGCAAGAAGAACGATTTCCACTGGGTCCCTGAACAGCAGCAAGCCTTCACCCAGATCAAACAGGAGATCGCTCATGCGGTAGCCCTTGGACCAGTCAGGACAGGACCAGAGGTAAAGAATGTGCTTTACTCTGCAGCCGGGAGCCATGGTCTGTCCTGGAGCCTTTGGCAGAAGGTGCCTGGTGAGACCCGAGGCCGACCACTGGGATTCTGGAGTCGAAGTTACAGAGGGTCTGAAGTCAACTACACTCCCACTGAGAAAGAAATCTTGGCAGCTTACGAAGGAGTCCAAGCCGCCTCAGAGGTGATCGGCACAGAAACACAACTTCTCCTTGCACCCTGACTGCCAGTGCTGGGGTGGATGTTCAAGGGAAGGGTTCCCTCTACCCACCATGCCACTGATGCCACGTGGAGCAAATGGATTGCCCTCATCACACAGCGCGCCCGTATTGGAAACCCGAATCGCCCTGGGATTCTGGAAATTATAACAAACTGGCCTGAAGGTGAGACTTTTAAATTATCTTCAGAAGAAACAGAGGAGCAAGTAGCACGTGCTGAGGAAGCACCCCCGTATAACGAGCTGCCGGAGAGTGAAAGACGCTATGCCCTCTTCACCGATGGGTCCTGCCGAATTGTAGGCGCAGATCGGAAATGGAAAGCTGCAGTATGGAGCCCCACACAACAAGCTGTACAGGCTACCGAGGGACAAGGTGGATCGAGTCAGGTCGCAGAGCTTAAAGCCGTCCAGCTGGCTTTGGATATTGCTGAATGAGAGAAATGGCCAAGGCTCTATCTCTACACTGACTCCTGGATGGTAGCCAATGCACTGTGGGGATGGTTAGATCGCTGGAGAAAGGCTAACTGGCAGCGCAGAGGAAAACCCATCTGGGCCGCTGAGATTTGGCAGGACATTGCCACCCGAGCAGAAAAGCTGACTGTGAAAGTTCGACACGTGGATGCACATGTACCCAAGAGTCGGGCTAATGAAGAGCATCGTAACAACGAGCAGGTGGACCGAGCTGCCAAGGTGAAAGTGTCACAGGTGGATCTGGACTGGCAGCACAAAGGAGAATTATTTCTAGCTCGTTGGGCCCATGATGCCTCTGGTCATCAAGGGAGAGATGCGACATACAGGTGGGCTCGTGACCGAGGGGTGGACTTGACCATGGACAACATCTCACAGGTCATCCGCAGCTGTGAGACCTGCGCTGCAATCAAACAGGCCAAGCGGGTGAAGCCTCTGTGGTATGGTGGACGATGGTCAAAGTACAGGTATGGGGAAGTATGGCAAGTTGACTACATCACACTTCCCCAAACCCGCCAAGGAAAGCGCGACGTGTTCACCATGGTGGAAGCAACCACAGGATGGTTAGAGACCTACCCTGTGCCTCATGCTACTGCCCGGAACACCATCTTGGGTCTGGAAAAGCAAGTCCTGTGGAGACATGGTACCCCTGAGAGAATCGAGTCTGACAATGGAACCCATTTCAAGAATGTCCTCATAAGCACCTGGGCTAGAGAACACGGAATTGAATGGATATACCATATCCCCTATCATGCACCAGCTGCCGGGAAAGTTGAACGGTGCAACGGACTACTTAAGACAACTTTGAAGGCACTTGGTGGGGGAACCTTCAAAAATTGGGAACTGAACTTGGCAAAGGCCACCTGGATGGTTAACACAAGAGGCTCTATCAATCGAGCCGGTCCTGCCCAGTCCAAACCTTTGCACATAGTGGATGGAGATAAAGTCCCTGTGGTACACATAAGAGGTTTTTTAGGAAAAACTGTTTGGATTAGTCCCACCTCAGGCAAAGGCAAGCCCATCCGTGGGGTTGTTTTTGCCCAAGGACCTGGGTATACTTGGTGGGTGTTGCAGGCAGATGGGGAAACCTGTTGTGTACCACAAGGAGACCTTATCTTAAGTGAGAACTGTGTAGATGGTAATAGAATAAGGGGTGGATAATGTCCTAGGTTGCAATAT